>NW_028289853.1:0-25244 GCF_059628265.1 Tinamus guttatus | reverse complement strand
CCCCATCCCTGGTGCTGTTCCTGTCCCCTGACGCTGTCCCTGATGCTGTCCCTGTCCCTGTGGTGTCCTTGTCCCCGTGGTGTCCCTGTCCCTCACAGTGTCCCCGTCCCTGACGCTGTCCCTGTCCCTCACAGTGTCCCTGTCCCCTGACCCTGTCCCTGTCCCCGCGGTGTCCCCAACCCGTCCCTGTCCCCTCGTGGTGTCCCATCCCTGACCCTGTCCCCACAGGTGGAGCTGGAGATGCAGCAAGACGCTGTCCCACGGTGTCCCTGTCCCCTGACGCTGTCCCTGTCCCCTCACAGTGTCCCTGTCCCCCTCGTGGTGTCCCCGTCCTGATGCTGTCCCTGTCCCCAAAGGTGGAGCTGGAGCGCGGGAAGACGCTGTCCCCACGGTGTCCCCATCCCTGTCCCCATCCCTGACGCTGTCCCCGTCCCCTCACAATGTCCCTGTCCCCTGGTGTCCCCCCGCAGGTGGAGCTGGAGCGTGGGAAGACGCTGTCCCTACAATGTCCCTGTCCCCTCACAGTGTCCCTGTCTCCTCACACTGTCCTTGTCCCCTCACACTGTCCCCTGTCCTTGTCCCCTGTCCCCCCAGGTGGAGCTGCGAGCGCGGAAGACGCTGTTCCCGTGGTGTCCCCATCCCTGACGCCGTCCCTGTCCCGCGGTGTCCCTGTCCCTCACGGTGTCCCTGTCCCCGTCCCCTCACAGTGTCCCCATCCCCTCACAGTGTCCCTGTCCCCGCGGTGTCCCCAACCCGTCCCGTCCCGCAGGTGGAGCTGCAGCGCGGGAAGACGCCGTCCCTGCGGTGTCCCTGTCCCTTCACAGTGTCCCTGTCCCCTCACAGTGTCCCTGTCCCCTCACAATGTCCTGTCCCCATCCCTGCAGGTGGAGCTGGAGCGCGGGAAGACGCCGTCCCGCGGTGTCCCTGTCCCTTCACAGTGTCCCATCCCCTCACAGTGTCCCCATCCCTCACACTGTCCTTGTCCCCTCACACTGTCCCCTGTCTTGTCCCCGTCCCCGCAGGTGGAGCTGGAGCGCGGGAAGACCCTGCACATCAAGGCGCTGGCGTGGGGGACGTGGACGCCGCGGGGCAGCGCGAGGTTTCTTCCGAGCTCAACGGGCAGCTGCGCTCCATCTCGTGAGGGACAGCAACGCCACCAAGGTGGGGACGGGGGACGGGCGGGGGACATGGGGGGACACAGGACGGGGACGGGGGGGGGACACAGGGACGGGGGACACAGGGACATGGGGGACACAGGGGATGGGGGGGACACGGGGACATAGGGACACAGGGGCCATGGGACATGAGGACACGGGGGGACACGGGGGACACGGGGGGACACGGGGACATGGGGACACGGGGGGACATGGGGACGGGGGGGACACGGGGGACAGGGGGGGACATGGGAACGTGGGGGACACAGGGATGTGAGGGGACACGGGGGGGACATGGTGACATGGGGGGACATGAGGACATGGGGACCTGAGGACATGGGGGGACACAGGGACGGGGGGGACAGGGACGTGGGGGGACACAGGGACATGGGGGACACGGGGACACAGGGGGACAGGGGGGGGACACGGGACGTGGGGACATGGGGGGACATGGGGGGACACAGGGGACATGGGGGGAGAGGGGGGACATGGGGGGACACGGGGACACGGGGACGTGGGGGGACGTGGGGGGACATGGGGACGTGAGGACATGAGGGGACATGGGGGACATGGGACACAGGGACATGGGGGGACACAGGGGACTGGGGGGACAATGGGGGACATGGGGGATGTGGGGGATGTGGGGACACGGGGACGTGGGGGGACACGGGGCATGGGGGACGTGAGGACATGGGGGGACATGGGGGATGGGGGGGACACGGGGACGTGGGGACATGGGACACGGGGGGACATGGGGACGGGGGGGACACGGGGGACAGGGGGGAACATGGGGACGGGGGACATGAGGGGACACGGGGGACGGGGGGGACACAGGGGCATGAGGGGACACGGGGATGGGGGGACATGGGGACGTAGGGGGACAACGGGGGCGTGAGGGGACACGGGGGACATGGGGGATGTGGAGACATGGGGGGACACAGGGACAGGGGGGGACAGGGGGGCATGAGGGGACACGGGGGACATGGGGGGACACGGGATGTGGGGGGACACGGGGACGTGGGGACATGGGGACGTGAGGGGACGCGGGGTCATGGGGGACATAGGGGACATGGGGACATGGGGGGACATAGGGGACATGGGATGTCGAGGGATACAGGGACGTGGAGGGACACGGGGACGTGGGGGACATGGGGGGACACGGGGTCATGGGGGACGCGGGGACGTGGGTAGGCATGGGGGACATGGGGACGTACGGGGACATTGGGAACATGGGGGGGACATTGGGGACATGGGGGTCATTGGGGACATGGAGGGACATTGGGGACACTGGGGACATGAGGGACATGGGGGACATGGAGGGACATTGGGGACATGGGGACATGAGGGACATTGGGGACATGGACATGAGGGACATCGGGGACATGGGGGATATGAAGGGACATGAGGGACATGGGGGGACATGAGGGACATTGGGACATGGAGGGATATGAAGGGTCATTGGGGACATGGAGGACATTGGGGACATGGGGACATGAGGGTCATTGGGGACAAGGGGGGGACATTGGGGACATTGGGGACATGGGGGGATATGAAGGACATTGGGGACACGGGGGGACATTGGGGACATTAAGTGACATGGCAGCCGTCCCCCGGGGCGCCCCGTGACCCATCCCCCCCATGTCCCCAGGCCCTCAAGGTGCACCCCAAGGCGGAGCGGGCCACCGGGGGCAGGTGGGGGCGCCCATGCCCGGGGAGGTGCTCGAGGTGCGGGTGACAGCGGGGACGGCCGTCACCAAGGCCAGCCCCTCTGCGTCCTGAGCGCCATGAAGCTGGAGACGGTGGTGACGGCGCGCGCGACGGCACCGTCACCCGCGTCCTGGTGCAGCCCGGCATGAGCCTGCAGGGCGACGACCTCCTCATGGAGATCGAGTGACGCCCAGGACACGATTTTTGGGGGGGGGGACAGCGATTTTGGGGGGTTTTCAGCGTTTTTTCGGGGGTCGCCACAACGGGGGACGCCGGCCTTTAAGGCCTCCCCCCACACACACCGGCCCGTGCAGAGGCCAACGCCTCCCTTGGCCAAATATGGTGGCTCCCTTGGCCAATGGAGGTGCCCCCTCAGTGGGGCTCGGCCCACACCCTTATTTGGAGATAACCCTAAAGGAGGGGCCTGCTCCTGCCCTTATATGGAGATAACCCGGGGGGGGCTTCCCCTGCCCTTATTTGGAGATAACCTAAAGAGGGGGCTCCACCCCTGCCCTTATATGGAGATAACCCGGGCGGGGGGGGCTTCTCCTGCCCTTATTTGGAGATAACCTAAAGGGGGGGCTCCACTCCTGCCCTTATATGGAGATAACCCGGGGGGGGCTTCCCCTGCCCTTATTTGGAGATAACCTAAAGAGGGGGCTCCACCCCTGTCCTTATATGGAGATAACCCTAAAGGGGGGGGTTCCCCACCCTAAAGGGGGGGGTTCCCCACCCTTATTTGGAGATAACCTAAAGAGGGGGCTCCACCCCTGTCCTTATATGGAGATAACTCTAAAGGAGGGGCCAGCTCCTGCCCTTATATGGAGATAACCCTAAGGGGGGGGCTTCCCCTGCCCTTATATGGAGATAATCCTAAAGGAGGGGCCACCTCCTGCCCTTATATGGAGATAACCCTAAGGGGGGGGGCTTCCTTTGCCCTTATATGGAGATAATCCTAAAGGAGGGGCCTGCTCCTGCCCTAATATGGAAATAACCTGGTGGGGGGGGGCTTCCCCTGCCCTTATATGGAGATAATCTAAAGGGGGGACCTCTGCCCCTGCCCTTATATGGAGATAATCCTAAGAGGGGGGCTCTGCCCCTGCCCTTATATGG
Source organism: Tinamus guttatus (assembly GCF_059628265.1). Taxonomy (NCBI): domain Eukaryota; kingdom Metazoa; phylum Chordata; class Aves; order Tinamiformes; family Tinamidae; genus Tinamus; species Tinamus guttatus. The sequence continues at coordinate 21,270 of NW_028289853.1, read as the reverse complement.
AGATAACCCTAAAATAAGGCTCTGCCCCTGCCCTTATATGGAGATGAGCCTAAAATGGGACTCCCTTATATGGAGGTGACCCCCCAAAATGCAGATGAGACCCCCCCAAATGGGGCTCCGCCCCCCCATGGAGCCCCTTATATGGAGATGGAACCGCCCCCCCCCATAACTGGAGATGACCCCCCCCATGGGGGACCCCCCATTGACGCTAAATGGACCCCCCCAAAGGGGCGTGTCCAAAACGCCCCCCAATAATGGTACCCGCCCCAAAATGACCCCCCCAAATGGTACCTGGGGGGGGTCCCCCCAAACCACCCCCCCCTCCCCAGAAAACCCCCTTGGCACTTTAAGAGCCCCCCCCCCCCACGAGCCCCTTCCCATAAGGGGGGGGGTCCCAGCACCTTTGGGGGGGTCGCAGCACCCGGGGGGGGGTCGAAAAACCCCTTTGTGGGGGGGGGTCAGCCCTGGTTTTGGGGACCCCCCCCCGACACTAACCCTGATCCCCAAGGGGGGGGATCCCCCCCCAAAACGCTGCCTTAAAGGGGGGGGGGACCCCCAAATCCCCCCCCCCGGTGTTGCCAAACCCCTCCCCCCGCCCCGACCCCCCCCGCCGAGGGGCGGGGCCAGCAGGGGGCGGGGCCAGCAGGGGGCGGGGCCGCAGAGACTGTGACCAAATGAAGGGAGAGACTGGAAAAGGCGGGGGGGGGGGCGCGACCCCCTCCCCTCCCCCCCCCGGGGGACAATAAAGACTGGACTAACCGCAGCGTGACGTCACAGGGGGCGTATACATTCTATAGGGGGCGGCGCCGTATAGGGCCCTATAGTGAACACCATGGGGGGGGGGCAGGATGAATTTAGACCCTCCCCAAAGGAGATTCATCCCCCCCTCCCCGCTGCTGATACCCTATAGAGTCTATAAGGTATCCGCCACCTTATAGATCTATAGGTTCCACCTATAGGATGCAGCCCCTATGGGTCTCCCCCACCACCGGCGTCGGAGCCCCCGGAGCCACCGCCCGGCCCCGCCCCCCTTCTTCCTATACGAGCAGCCGGTGGGCGGGGCTTGTTCCCCTATAGCTCCCGCTCCCATTCATCCTATAGCCGGCGCGCGGCGCATGCGCGGCAAGCCCCGCCCCCGCCGTGTCTCCCCATTGGCTGCCGCGCGGGCCAATGGGAGGGGGCGGCGCGCGCAGGCGCGGTCGCCATGGCAACGCGGCCTAGCGGCGCGTGCGAGGCGGGCGCTATAGGCGACGCGCGACGCCTATAGGGCGGATCGGGGGGGCAGTGACGTCATTCTCTGCCCCCAGGGGCCCCCATAGGCGCCGAGGCGGCTGGAGGACCCTATAGGGTGCGCGGAGGGGGCGGGGCCTGTAAGTAGAGGGCGGAGCCTATAGGCGGTCACGTATGGCTTTATGTGGGCGCTCCCCCCCCCCCCCCGCGCATGTGCGACGCTGCAGGCCCGGGGGGCGGGGCCACCGTCCGGGAGGGGGCGTGGTCAGTGCATGAGGGGGCGTGGCCAGCCCGAGGGGCGTGGCCTGGAGCGCCACTAATGGAGGGGGCGTGGTCTATGGGGCCGGGGGGGTCTGAGTGGCAGTGGGCGGGGCCTAGAGGCCGGGGGCGGGGCAGGGACCTCTCAGGCCAGCCTGGCACCATAAATGGTAGGATGGGGCTTGGGGGCGGAGCCAATGGGGGCAGTGGGCGGAGCCCTCGAGCAGGAGGCGTGTCCCCCGCCCAGGGGGCGTGGCCTCACCCCACCCACCACCGGCAGGGGCCTTGGCACAACATATAGGAGGATGGGGCTGGGGGCGGAGCCTATAGGGGGCAATGGGCGTGTCCTAAGAGTCGAGGGCGTGGCCTAGGCCCAAGTGGGCGTGGCCAGGAGCGCCCTAGGGTAGCAGCAGTGCTCTCCCAGGCCAGCCTGGCGCCATATATGGGAGAAAGGGGCTGGGGGCGGAGCATTGGGCAGAGCCCTAGAGGAGGAGGCGTGTCCTAGGACCCAGGGGCGTGTCCTGGGACAGAGGGCGTGTCCTGGAACCTGGGGGCGTGTCCTGGGACCCAGGGGGCGTGTCCTGGAACACGGGGGCGTGTCCTAGCACCGAGGGGGCGTGCCCTAGGACCAAGGGGGCATGTCCGGAGACCGAGGGGCCATGTCCTAGTACCCAGGGGGCGTGTCCTAGGACCAAGGGGGCGTGTCCTGAGACCCAGGGGGCGTGTCTTGGAACCCAGGGGGATGTCCTGTGACCGAGGAGGCATGTCCTGGAACCTGGGGGCGTGTCCTAGGACCAAGGGGGTGTGTCCTGGGACGCAGGGGGGTGTCCTGAGACTGAGGGGGCGTGTCCTATGACCAAGGGGGCGTGTCCTGGGACCCCAGCGGCCTCCCCCCTAAGCTCCCACTGGGGCCACCACCAACCGGGCCACCCCCAGCGCCACCCCCAGCGCCACCCCCCCCCGGGTGGCCGTGGCGGCGGCGGCCCCGAGACCGAGGGGGGTGTGTCCTAGGATGGAGGGGGCGTGTCCTGGAACCTGGGGGTGTGTCCTAGGACCAAGGGGGCGTGTCCAAGGACCCGGGGGGATGTCCTGAGACCGAAGGGGCGTGTCCTAGGACCCAGGGGGCATGTCCTAGGACCAAGGAGGCGTGTCCTGAGTCTGAGGGGGTGTGTCCTGGGACCCAGAGGAGTGGGTTCTAGAAGCCGGGGGCGTGTCCTAGTACCCAAGGGGCGTGTCCTGAGACCCAGGGGGCGTGTCCTGGAACCCGGGGGTGTGTCCTGAGCCTGAGGGGGCGTGCCCTAGGACCAAGGGGGCGTGTCCTGGGAGCCCAGCGGCCTCCCCCCTAAGCTCCCACTGGGGCCACCACCAATGGGGCCACCAACGGGGCCACCCCCAGCGCCACCCCCAGTGCCACCAGTGCCACCCGCAGCGGCGGCGGCCCCGAGACCGAGGGGGGTGTGTCCTAGGATGGAGGGGGCGTGTCCTGGAACCCGGGGGGATGTCCTGAGACCAAGGGGGCGTGTCTTGAGACCGAGGGGGCGTGTCCTGGAACCCGGGGGGGTGTCCTGAGACTGAGGGGGCGTGTCCTGAGACGGAGGGGGCGTGTCCTATGACCAAGGGGGTGTGTCCTGGGACGCGGGGGCGTGTCCTGGAACCCGGGGGCGTGTCCTAGGACCAAGGGGGTGTGTCCTGGGACGCGGGGGCGTGTCCTGGAACCCGGGGGCGTGTCCTAGGACCAAGGGGGCGTGTCCTAGGACCAAGGGGGCGTGTCCTGGGAGCCCAGCGGCCTCCCCCCTAAGCTCCCACTGGGGCCACCACCACCCCCAGCGCCACCCCCAGTGCCACCAGTGCCACCCGCGGTGGCAGCGGCGGCGGCGGCGGCGGCACCTTGCGCGCCAGGCGCGGCAGCAGCCCCGAGACCGAGGGGGGCGTGTCCTGGAACCTGGGGGCGTGTCCTGGAACCTGGGGGCGTGTCCTAGTACCCAGGGGGCGTGTCCTGAGACCCAGGGGGCGTTTCCTGAGACCCAGGTGGCGTGTCCTGGAACTGGGGGGATGTCCTGAGACTGAGGGGGCGTGTTATGGAACCCAGGGGCGTGTCCTAGGACCAAGGGGGCGTGTCCTGGGCGCCCAGCGGCCTCCCCCCTAAGCTCCCACTGGGGCCACCACCACCCCCAGCGCCACCCCCAGTGCCACCAGCGCCACCAGTGCCACCCGCGGTGGCGGCGGCGGCGGCGGCGGCGGCCACCTTGCGCGCCAGGCGCGGCAGCAGCCCCGAGACCAAGGGGGGCGTGTCCTGGAACCTGGGGGCGTGTCCTAGCACCGAGGGGGCGTGTCCGGAGACCGAGGGGCCATGTCCTAGTACCCAGGGGGCGTGTCCTGAGACCCAGGGGGCGTGTCCTAAGACTGAGGGGGCGTGTCCTAGGACCCGGGGGCGTGTCCTGGTACCGGGGGGATGTCCTGAGACCAAGGGGGCGTGTCTTGAGACCGAGGGGGCGTGTCCTGGAACCCGGGGGGGTGTCCTGAGACCAAGGGGGCGTGTCCTATGACCAAGGGGGTGTGTCCTGGGACGCGGGGGCGTGTCCTGGAACCCGGGGGCGTGTCCTATGACCAAGGGGGCGTGTCCTGGGAGCCCAGCGGCCTCCCCCCTAAGCTCCCACTGGGGCCACCACCACCCCCAGCGCCACCCCCAGCGCCACCCCCAGCGCCACCAGTGCCACCCGCGGCGGCGGCGGCGGCGGCGGCGGCGGCCACCTTGCGCGCCAGGCGCGGCAGCAGCCCCGAGACCGAGGGGGGCGTGTCCTAGGATGGAGGGGGCGTGTCCTGGAACCTGGGGGCGTGTCCTACCCCCGATGGGGTGTGTCCGGAGACCGAGGGGCCATGTCCTAGTACCCAGGGGGCGTGTCCTGAGACCCAGGGGGCGTGTCCTAAGACTGAGGGGGCGTGTCCTGAGACGGAGGGGGCGTGTCCTGGTACCGGGGGGATGTCCTGAGACCAAGGGGGCGTGTCCTGGAACCCGGGGGGGTGTCCTGAGACTGAGGGGGCGTGTCCTGAGACGGAGGGGGCGTGTCCTAGGACCAAGGGGGCGTGTCCTGAGACTGAGGGGGCGTGCCCTAGGACCAAGGGGGCGTGTCCTGGGAGCCCAGCGGCCTCCCCCCTAAGCTCCCACTGGGGCCACCACCAACGGGGCCACCAACCGGGCCACCCCCAGCGCCACCCCCAGTGCCACCAGTGCCACCCGCGGCGGCGGCGGCGGCGGCGGCCACCTTGCGCGCCAGGCGCGGCAGCAGCGGGCTGAGCGGGTGGCGGGCGCGCAGGTGCTCCAGGTGGGCGCCGGCGCTGCCGGCCGTGCCGCCGCACTCCTCGCACACGTAGAGCTTGGCGCGCCGCTCCTTGTACGCGTAGCGCTGCGCCTCGCCGTGGATCTTGCGCAGGTGCGACTCGAGCGAGCAGCGCTGCGTGAACGCCTTCTCGCACGCGCTGCACTTGTAGGGACGGACACCTATAGGAGAAGACACATATAGCACCTATAGAATGTCCAGGGTGCAAGGAAACCCCATGTGAGTATCTATGGAACCCGTAGAACTAGCGAGTTCCTGTCTCCCTACGGCAGCGGGAACGCCTTCTCGCACGCGCTGCACTTATAGGGACGGACACCTATGGGAGAAGACACATATAGAGCCTATAGAGCATCCAGACTGCGAGGAAACCCCCTGTGAGTATCTATAGATCCCATAGAACTAACGAGTTCCTGTCTCCCTAGGGCTGCGTGAACGCCTTCTCGCACGCGCTGCACTTGTACGGGCGGACACCTATGGGAGAAGACACATCTATGTCTTCTCCCATATATGGACATATGGAACCTATAGAATGTCTGGAGTGAAAATAAACCGCATGTGAGTATCTATAGACCCCATAGAACTAACAAGTTCCTGTCTCCCCAGGGCTGCGTGAACGCCTTCTCGCACGCGCTGCACTTATAGGGACGGACACCTATAGGAAAATGCACATATGGAGCCTATGGAGCCTATAGAGCATCCAGACTGCGAGGAAACCCCGCGTGAGTATCTATAGATCCCATAGAACTAACGAGTTCCTGTCTCCCTAGGGCTGCGTGAACGCCTTCTCGCACGCGCTGCACTTGTAGGGACGGACACCTATAGGAAAATGCACCTATAGACCCTATGGAGCCTATGGAACGTCCGGACTGCGAGGGAACACCACGTGAGTATCTATAGACCCCATAGAACCAACAAGTTCCTGTCTCCCTAGGGCTGCGTGAACGCCTTCTCGCACGCGCTGCACTTATAGGGATGGACACCTATGGAGGAATGGACATATGGAACCTATAGAATGTCTGGAGTGAAAATAAACCCCATGTGAGTATCTATAGATCCCATAGAACTAACGAGTTCCTGTCTCCCTAGGGCTGCGTGAACGCCTTCTCGCACACGCTGCACTTATAGGGATGGACACCTATGGGAAAATGCACCTATAGAGCCTATGGAATGTCTGGACTGCAAGGAAACCCCATGTGAGTATCTATAGATCCCATAGAACTAACGAGTTCCTGTCTCCCTAGGGCTGCGTGAACGCCTTCTCGCACGCGCTGCACTTATAGGGATGGACACCTATGGAGGAATGGACATATGGAACCTATAGAATGTCTGGAGTGAAAATAAACCCCCTGTGAGTATCTATAGATCCCATAGAACTAACGAGTTCCTGTCTCCCTAGGGCTGCGTGAACGCCTTGTCGCACGCGCTGCACTTGTACGGACGGACACCTATAGCAGAAACATGCATTAGCACCTATAGAGCCTATAGAACATCCGGACTGCGAGGAAACCCCACGTGAGTACCCATAGATTCCATAGAACTAACGAGTTCCTGTCTCCGTATGGGCTCCATGAGCCTCTTCTCGCACACACTATAGGGAGGCCCATGGTGAGAGCCTATAGCGCCTATAGCACCTATAGATCCCCTATAGCCCATAGAACCTATAGCCTGCGAGGCAGCACAGGGCGAGTGCCTAGAGCACTTAGAGCACGTACAGGACCTATATCCCCCATGTCCCCATGTCCCCTGTGTCCCCCCAATGTCCCCGTGTCCCCCATGTCCCTGTGTCCCCATGTCCCCTGTGTCCCCACGTCCCATGTCCCCCCATGTCCCCTGTGCCCGCCATGTCCCTATGTCCCTCCTTGTCCCCCCAAGTCCCCATGTTCCCCCATGTCCCCAAGTCCCCTCATGTGCCCCCCTGCCCCCCGTGTGCCCATGTCCCTCCATGTCCCCATATTCCCCCTATCCCCCATGTCCCTGTGTCCCTGTCGCCTCCATGTCCCCATGTTCCCATGTCCGCCATGTCCCCTGTGTCCCCATGTCCCCCCTTGTCCCCCATGTCCCCCCATGTCCCCCATGTCCCCTGTGTCCCCATGTCCCCCTGTCCCCCATGTCCCCCCGTGTCCCCCATGTCCCCATGTCCCCCATGTCCCCCCATGTCCCCCCATGTCCCCCATGTCCCCCATGTCCCGCCATGTCCTCATGTCTCCCATGTCCCCCCATGTCCATTTCCCCATATCCCCCATATCCCCCATGTCCCTATGTCCCCCATGTCCCCTGTGTCCCCATGTCCCCCATGTCCGCCCGTGTCCCCATGTCCCCCCATGTCCCCCATGTCCCCATGTCCTCCATGTCCCCCATGTCCCCTTGCCCCCATGTCCCACCATGTCCTCATGTCCCCCAATGCCCCCCATGTCCCCCATGTCCCCATGTCCCCCATGTCCCCCATGTCCCCTTGTCCCCCATATTCCCCCTTGTCCCCCATGTCCCCCATGTCCCCCCATGTCCCCCATGTCCCCCGTGTCCCCATGTCCCCCGTGTCCCTGTGTCCCCCATATCCCCCATGTCCCCCCATGTTCCCATGTGCCCCCATATTCCCCGTGTCCCTATGTCCCTGTGTCCCCCATGTCCCCCATATCCCCATGCCCCCCATGTCCCCCCATGTCCCGCCATGTCCCCATGTCCCCCATGACCCCCATGTCCCCATGTCCCCCCATGTCCCCCATGTCCCCATGTCCCCCATGTCCCCCCATGTCCCCCCATGTCCCCCATGTCCCCGTGTCCTCCATGTCCCCCCATGTCCCACCATGTCCCCCATGTCCCCCATGTCCCCTTGCCCCCATATCCCCCATGTCCCCCCATGTCCCCCATGTCCCCTGTGTCCCCATGTCCCCCATGTCCCCCCATGTCCCCATGTCCCCCTATGCCCCATGTCCCCCATGTCCTCCCATGTCCCCCATGTCCCCGTGTCCCCATGTCCCCCTATGCCCCATGTCCCCCATGTCCCCCTCCGTGTCCCCCATGTCCCCGTGTCCCCCATATCCCCCATGTCCCCCCATGTCCCCATGTCCCCCATATCCCCATGTCCCCATGTCCCCCATGTCCCCATGTCCCCCATATCCCCATGTCCCGCCATGTCCCCATGTCCCCATGTCCCCCATGTCCCCCCATGTCCCCATGTCCCTGTGTCCCCCATGTGCCCCCGTGTCCCCCATATCCCCCGTGTCCCCCATGTCCCCCCATGTCCCCCCATGTTCCCATGTGCCCCCATATTCCCCGTGTCCCCATGTCCCTGTGTCCCCCATGTCCCCCATATCCCCCATGTCCCCCTTGTCCCCCATGTCCCCCATGTCCCCCCATGTCCCACCATGTCCCCCATGTCCCCGTGTCCTCCATGTCCCCCCATATCCCCCATGTCCCCCATGTCCCCCATGTCCCCATGTCCCCCTATGCCCCATGTCCCCCATGTCCCCCCATGTCCCCCATGTCCCCGTGTCCTCCATGTCCCCCCATGTCCCCATATCCCCCATGTCCCCCATGTCCCCCCATGTCCCCAATGTCCCCGTGTCCCTCACCGGTGTGCGTGCGCACGTGCCGCTTGAGGTCGAAGGTGTCATTGAAGCCCTTGCCGCAGTAGGGACACAGGTGACGCTTCACCTCGCTGTGACACTTGAGGTGGCGGCTCAGGAGCCGCTGCAGCCCGAAGACCTTCTGGCACACGGGGCAGCGGAGGGCCCCGGCGTCCGGGAGCGCGGGGCCGCCCTGGGGACGGGGACAGTGTGGGGACATCCCTATGGGACCCTATGGGACCCTATAGAACCCTAGAGAGCCCTATGGGAACCTATGGGACCCTATGGAGCCAGCAGCACACGGGGCAGCGCAGGGCCCTGGCGTCCGGGAGCGCGGGGCCGCCCTGGGGATGGGGACAGTGTGGGGACATCCCTATGGGACCCTATGGGACCCTATAGAGCTCTATGGGACCCTATGGGATCCTATGGGATCCCCTGGACCCTATGGAGTCGGAAGCACAGGGCCCCGGCGTCCGGGAGCGCAGGGCCGCCCTGGGGACGGGGACAGTGTGGGGACATCCCTATGGGACCCTATAGAGCTCTATGGGACCCTATGGAACCCTATGGGACCCTATGGGATCCCCTGGACCCTATGGAGCCAGCAGCACACGGGGCAGCGGAGGGCCCCGGCGTCCGGGAGCGCGGGGCCACCCTGGGGACGGGGACAGTGTGGGGACATCCCTATGGGACCCTATGGGACCCTATAGAACCCTATGGGACCCTATGGGATCCCCTGGACCCTATGGAGCCAGCAGCACACGGGGCAGCGGAGGGCCCCGGCGTCTGGGAGCGCGGGGCCGCCCTGGGGACGGGACAGCCCGCTGGGACCCTATGGAACCCTATAGGAACCTATGGGAACCTATGGGACCCTGTGGAACCCTATGGGACCCTGTGGGATCCCCTGGACCCTATGGGACCCTGTGGAACCCTGTGGAACCCTATAGGAACCTATGGGATCCCCTGGGCCCTATGGGAACCTATGGAACCCCATGGGAACCTATGGGACCCTATAGAACCCCATAGGAACTATGGGATCCTGTGGAACTCCATGGGACCCTATGGGATCCCCTGGACCCTATGGAGCCAGCAGCACACGGGGCAGCGGAGGGCCCCGGCGTCCGGGAGCGCGGGGCCGCCCTGGGGACGGGGACAGCCCGGTGGGACCCTATGGGACCCTATAGAACCCCATAGGAACCTATGGGACCCTGTGGAACCCTATGGGACCCTATGGGACCCTATGGGATCCCCTGGACCCTATGGCATCGGAAGGACGGGGCCCCAGCGTCCGGGAGCGCGGGGCCGCCCTGGGGACGGGACAGCCCGCTGGGACCCTATGGAACCCTATAGAACCCTACAGGAACCTATGGGAACCTATGGGACCCTGTGGAACCCTATGGGACCCTGTGGGATCCCCTGGACCCTATGGGACCCTGTGGAACCCTGTGGAATCCTATAGGAACCTATGGGATCCCCTGGGCCCTATGGAACCCTATGGGAACCTATGGGACCCTATAGAACCCCATAGGAACCTATGGGACCCTGCGGAACCCTATGGGACTCTATGGGATCCCCTTGACCCTATGGAGCCAGCAGCACACGGGGCAGCGCAGGGCCCCGGCGTCCGGGAGCGCGGGGCCGCCCTGGGGACGGGACAGCCCGCTGGGACCCTATGGAACCCTATAGAACCCCATAGGAACCTATGGGATCCTGTGGAACTCTATGGGACCCTATGGGATCCCCTGGACCCTATGGAGCCAGCAGCACACGGGGCAGCGGAGGGCCCCGGCGTCCGGGAGCGCGGGGCCGCCCTGGGGACGGGACAGCCCGCTGGGACCCTATGGGATCCTATAGAACCCCATAGGAACCTATGGAACCCTATAGAACCCCATAGGAACCTATGGGATCCCCTGGACCCTATGGAGCCAGCAGCACACGGGGCAGCGGAGGGCCCCGGCGTCCGGGAGCGCGGGGCCGCCCTGGGGACAGGACAGCCCTGTGGAACCCTATGGAACCCTATAGAACCCCATAGGAACCTATGGGACCCTGTGGAACCCTATGGGACCCTATGGGACCCTATGGGATCCCCTGGACCCTATGGGATCCCCTGGTCCCTATGGAGTCGGAAGCACAGGGCCCCAGCGTCCGGGAGCGCGGGGCCGCCCTGGGGACGGGACAGCCCGCTGGGACCCTGTGGAACCCTATAGAACCCTACAGGAACCTATGGGAACCTATGGGACCCTGTGGAACCCTATGGGACCCTGTGGGATCCCCTGGACCCTATGGGACCCTGTGGAACCCTGTGGAACCCTATAGGAACCTATGGGATCCCCTGGGCCCTATGGGAACCTATGGAACCCTATGGGAACCTATGGGACCCTATAGAACCCCATAGGAACCTATGGGATCCTGTGGAACCCTATGGGACCCTATGGGATCCCCTGGACCCTATGGAGCCAGCAGCACACGGGGCAGCGGAGGGCCCCGGCGTCCGGGAGCGCGGGGCCGCCCTGGGGACGGGGACAGCCCTGTGGGATCCTATGGAACCCTATAGAACCCTAGAGAGCCCTATGGGAACCTATGGGACCCTGTGGAACCCTATGGGAACCTATGGGACCCTATGGAACCCTATGGGACCCTATGGGATCCCCTGGACCCTATGGAGCCAGCAGCACACGGGGCAGCGGAGGGCCCCGGCGTCCGGGAGCGCGGGGCCGCCCTGGGGACGGGGACAGCCCTGTGGGACCCTATGGAACCCTATAGAACCCCATAGGAACCTATGGGACCCTGTGGAACCCTATGGGACCCTATGGGACCCTATGGGATCCCCTGGACCCTATGGCATCGGAAGGACAGGGCCCCGGCGTCCAGGAGCGCGGGGCCGCCCTGGGGACGGGGACAGCCCTGTGGGACCCTATGGGATCCTATAGAACCCTATAGGAACCTATGGGACCCCATGGGAAGCTCTGTGACCCTATAGAACCCTGTAGAACCCTATGGGAACCTATAGGAACCTATGGGACCCCATGGGAAGCTCTGTGACCCTATAGAACCCTGTAGAACCCTATGGGAACCTATAGGAACCTATAGAACCCTATAGAACCCTATGGGAACCTATGGACCCCTATGGGATCCTATGGGACCCTATGGAACCAGCAGCACACGGGGCAGCGCAGGGCCCCGGCGTCCGGGAGCGCGGGGGCGCCCTGGGGACGGGGACAGCCCTATGGGACCTGATGGGACCCTATAGAACCCCATAGGAACCTATGGGACCCTATGGAACCCTATGGGAACATATGGGACCCTATGGAACCCTATAGGACCCTATGGACCCTATGGGATCCCCTGGACTCTATGGGACCCTCAGGGACCGGCCCCCCCATCCCGTGTTCTCCCAAGCCCCGCCCGCTTCAGGCCCCGCCCCCAGGACCCCGACCCAGCTCCAAGCCCCGCCCCGGGGCTCCCGAGGCCCCGCCCACCCCAGACAGCACCGCAAAGCCCCGCCCACTCAGTCCCAGACCCCTCCCCCGGAGTGCCGGCCCCTCCCGCCCCCGCAGGCCCCGCCCACCCGCAGGCCCCGCCCCCTCTCACCTTGGCGCGGGGGGGCGGGAAGGGGCCGGGGGCGGGGCCAGCGGGGGGCGGGGCGGCGACCTCGGGGTCCCTGCGGGGGGGGGCGCAGCCGCCCAGGCAGACTGGGGGGGGGGAGAGCCCGAAATGAGCCGAAACCGCCCCAAAATGAGCCGAAACCGCCCCAAAACGAGCCGAAACACCCCGAGATCCCCCCAGAACACCCCGAAATAACCCCAAAACACCCCAAAATCACCCCAAGGCCACCCGGAATCGCCCCAAAATCAGCCGAAACACAGCGAGATCACCCCGAAATAACCCCAAAACACCCCAAAATCACCCCAAGGCCACCCGGAATCGCCCCAAAATGACCCGAAACACCCCGAGATCAACCCAGAACACCCCGAAATAACCCCCAAACACCTCAAAATCACCGCGGAGCACAGCGAGATCACCCCAAAATCACCCGAAATAACCAGAAACACCCCAAATCACCCCAAAACACCCCAAAGTCACCCCAAGACCACCCGGAATCGCCCCAAAATCAGCCGAAACACAGCGAGATCACCCCAAAATAACCCAAAACACCCCCAAGTCACACCAAAACACCCTGAAACACCCCGAAGTCATCCCAAAACCACCCGGAGTCGCCCAAAAATCACCCGAAAGACCTGAAAACATCCCGAAACCGCCCCAAAATGAGCCGAAACTGCCTGGAACGGCCCCAAAATCACCCCGAAACACCCCGAGATATCTCAAAACACCCCAAAATCACTCCAAAATCACCCAAAACACCCCAAAGTCACCCCGAAATCACCCCCAAACCATCCCAAAACACCCTGAAAGACCCCAAAGTCACCCCGAAACCACCCAGAATCACCCCAAAATCACCCCGAAACACCCCGAGATCACCCCAAAGCACCCCGAAATCACCCAAAACAGCCCGAAACACTCCAAAATCGCCGGGAATCGCCCCAAAATCACCCCAAAACACCCCGAGATCAGCACAAAAAAACCTGAAACCGCCCGGAATCGCCCCAAAATACCCTGAGATCACCGCAAAACACCCCAAAATCCCCCAAGGTCACCCAAATTACCTCGAATCTACCCCAAATCGCCCAGAAACCCCCAAATTGCCCCTTTAAAAGCCCCCCCGGGACATTGGGGGGGTCAAAGTGCCCCAAAACGAGCCAAAATCACCCCAAAACAGCCCCCCACACACACATAGTGGGACAAAGCGCCCCCAGTCACCCCCAAAACACCCAGAATTGCCCCCAAATCACCCCAAGCCCCTCAAATTACCCCAAATCACCCTAAAATACCCCAAATCACCCCAAGACCCTCAAATTACCCCAAATGAACCCGAAACACCCAGAATTGCCCCCAAATCACCCCAAGCCCCTCAAATTACCCCAAATCAACCCAAATCACCCTAAAATGCCCTAAATCGCCCCAAGCCCCTCAAATTACCCCAAATCACCCTAAAATACCCCAAATCACCCCAAGACCCTCAAACTACCCCAAATGAACCCGAAACACCCAGAATTGCCCCCAAATCGCCCCAAGCCCCTCAAATTACCCCAAATCAACCCAAATCACCCTAAAATTCCCCAAATCACTCCAAGCCCCTCAAATTACCCCAAATCACCCTAAAATGCCCCAAATCGCCCCCAAACACCCTAGAGCCCCCCAGAAAAACCTAAATCGCCCCCAAATCCCCTGAAATCCCCCCCAAAACCCCCCTCCTCCCCCGCTCCCCCCCCTCCTCCCCGCTAATGAGGCCGCCCTTAATTAACCGTTTCCGGGGGGGCCCCGCGGCGCCGACGCCGGAACCCGTCGGCCCAGTCGGGTCACGGGGAGGGCCCCGGCGTCCGGGCGGGACCTCGGGGGCCCCGAGGGGCCCCGGCGTCCGGGTGACCTCCCCTCCCCCCCCCCGGAAACCCCCCAAGGGGCCTCGTTGTCACCAAGGGGCCCCGGCGTCCGAGTGACCCCCCCGGGACCCCCAAGTGTCCCCGAGGGGCCCCGGCGTCCGGGTGACCCCCCCCTAAAGGACCCCAGTGTCCCCAAGGGGCCCTGGCGTCCGGCTCCCCCCCAAGGGACCCCAATGTCCCCAAGGGGCCCCGGCGTCCGAGTGACACCCCCGGGACCCCCAAGGGACCCCAAGTGTCCCCACGGGGCCCCAGCGTCCGGGTGACCCCCCCCCTCCCGCCCCCCCGGGACCCCCAAGTGTCCCCCAGGGACCCCCCAGGGACCCCAGTGTCCCCAAGGGGCCCTGGCATCCGGGTACCCCCCCAAGGGACCCCCAGTGTCCCCGAGGGGCCCCGAGGGGCCCCGGCGTCCGGGTGACCCCCCCAAGTCCCCCCCGGGACCCCCAGGGACCCCAATGTCCCCAAGGGGCCCTGGCATCCGGCTCCCCCCCCAAGGGACTCCCAGTGTCCCCGAGGGGCCCCGAGGGGCCCCGGCGTCCGGCTCCCCCCCCCCCCCCCCCGCGGTCGCCGCAGGGGCCCCGGCGTCCGGGCGGGCCGCGTGGCTCGAGCCCCGCCCGGGAGCGGCCCTGTCATTAGGGCGGGGATGGCGCCCGGACGCCGGGGCCCCTCGGGGGGGGGAGGGGGGGGGACGCCTGAGCTCACCCCGGGGGGGGGGCACCCGGACGCCGGGGCCCCCTTGGGGACACTGGGGTCCCTTGGGGGTCCCGGGGGGGGAAGGGGGGGACACCCGGACGCCGGGGCCCCCTTGGGGACACTGGGGTCCCTTGGGGGACCCGGGGGGGGAATTGGGGGTCCCGGGGGGGGCGGGGGGGGCACCCGGACGCCGGGGCCCCCTTGGGGACACTGGGGTCCCTTGGGGGACCCGGGGGGGGAATTGGGGGTCCCGGGGGGGGCGGGGGGGACACCCGGACGCCGGGGCCCCTCGGAGTCCTCTGGGGGTCCCTGTTGTCCCATTGTCCCCGCTGTCCCCGGGGTCCCTGTTGTCTCTGGGGGTCCCTGTTGTCCCTGTTATCCCCGTTGTCCCCATTGTCCCCCACTGTCCCTGTTGTCCCTGGGGGTCCCTGGGGGTCCCTGTTGTCCTTTGGGGTCCCCGGGGGTCCCCACGGTGTCCCCTCTGTCCCCGCTGTCCCCGTTGTCCCCATTGTCCCCATTGTCCCCGTTGTCCCCGCTGTCCCCAGGGTGTCCCCGCTGTCCCTGGGGGTTCCTGGGGGTCCCTGTTGTCCCTGGGTGTCCCCGTTGTCCCCATTGTCCCCATTGTCCCCGCTGTCTCCATTGTCCCCACAGTCCCCATTGTCCCCATTATCCCCATTGTCCCTGCTGTCCCCGTTGTCCCCGCTGTCCCCATTGTCCCCTCATTGTCCCCTCATTGTCCCCACTGTCCCCATTGCCCCATTGTCCCCATTGTCCCTGCTGTCCCCATTGTCCCTATGTCCCCATGTCCCCATTGTCCCCATTGTCCCCTCATTGTCCCCATTGTCCCCATTGTCCCCACGTCCCCATTGTCCCCATTGTCCCGTCATTGTCCCCGTTGTCCCCCCATTGTCCCCATTGTCCTCATTGTCCCCATCATCCCCATTGTCCCCTGTCCCCGTTGTCCCCGCTGTCCCCGCTGTCCCCATTGTCCCCATTGTCCCCATGTCCCCGTTGTCCCTGTTGTCCCCATCGTCCCCGTTGTCCCCTCATTGTCCCCGTTATCCCCATTGTCCCCGCTGTCCCCATTGTCCCCATTGTCCCCATTGTCCCCGTTATCCCCATTGTCCCCATGTCCCCGTTGTCCCTGTTGTCCCCATTGTCCCCTCACTGTCCCCATTGTCCCCGCTGTCCCCATTGTCCCCATGTCCCCGTTATCCCCATTGTCCCCATTGTCCCCTCATTGTCCCCATTGTCCCCATGTCCCCGTTGCTCACGGGGTACGTAGATCTCCGCTCGCTGCTCGTCGGGCAGGGCGCTCCAGTCCCGCTCGGCCGTGGCCACACGGGGCTTCTTCACCAGGAACGCGCGCGGCATCCCGGCGGATCCGGAAAATCCCGGCGGATCCGGAAAATCCCGGCGGATCCGGAAGATCCCAATGGATCCGGAAAATCCCAATGGATCCGGATGATCCCAATGGATCCGGATGATCCCGGTGGATCCGGAAAATCCCAATGGATCCGGAAAATCCCGATGGATCCGGAAAATCCTGACGGATCCGGAAAATCCCAATGGATCCGGATGATCCCGATGGATCCGGATGATCCCGGCGGATCCGGAAAATCCCGGCGGATCCTGCAAATCCCGGTGGATCCCGATCCGGCAAATCCCGATGGATCCGGCTGATCCCGGCGGATCCGGATGATCCTGATGGATCCGGATGATCCCGATGGATCCCGATCTGTCAAATCCCGATGGATCCGGTTGGTCCCGATGGATCCTGATCCAGCAAATCCCAACGGATCCAGCTGATCCCGGCGGATCCGGCTGATCCCGGCAGATCCCGATCCGGCAAATCCCGATGGATCCGGCTGATCCCGGCGGATCCCGCTGATCCCGATGGATCCTGATCCGGCAAATCCCAGCGGATCCGGCTGATCCCGATGGATCCCGATCCGGCTGATCCCGGCAGATCCGGCTGATCCCAATGGATCCGGCAGATCCCGATGGGTCCCGATCCGGCAAATCCCGACGGATCCGGCAAATCCCGATGGCTCCTGCCCGATTACAATGGATCCGGCTGATCCCGATGGATCCTGATCCGGCAAATCCCAACGGATCCGGCAAATCCTGATGGATCCAGCAAATCTCGATGGATCCCCCCCGGTCCTGCTGGATCCGGCAAATCCCACTGGATCCAGCAAATCCCACTGGATCCGGCTGATCCCGATGGATCCCGATCCGGCAAATCCCAATGGATCCGGCTGATCCCGATGGATCCCGCCCAGTCCTGCTGGATCCGGCAAATCCCGATGGGTCCTGCCCGATCACGATGGATCCGGCGGATCCCAGTGGGTCCCTCCCAATCCCAATAGATCCAGCTGATCCCGATGGTTCCCGACTGATTCTGATGGATCCCGGCCGATCCCAATGGATCCCAGCAGCTCCCAGCCAATCCCGGCGGATCCGGGAATTCCACAGAGCCCCGAGTCCCGCTCGGCTGCAGCCTCCGAGGCCGAATCTCCAGCTGGATTTGGGATCGGATCCCAAATCCCGGCTCAGTTTCCGTGTTGGATCCGGAATCTCTGGTCAGTTTGGGCGTCAGATCCCAGATTCTGGCTAAATTTCCATATTGGAGCCCGAATCTCCAGGCAGTTTTGGTATCAGATTCCCAAATCCCAGCTCGGTTTCCACGTTAAATCCCAAATCTTCGGCCAGCTTCCGTGTCGGATTTCCGGATCCCAGCTCAGTTTCTGTGTTGGATCCTGAATCTCCAGCCAGTTTTGGCTTCAGATCCCAGATTTTGGCTCAGTATCCGTGTCGGATCCTGAATCTCCGGATGGTTTCAGCATCAGATCCCAAATCCCAGGTTAGTTCCAGCTTTTGACCCCAAATTCCCAGTTAATTTTGCTGTTAGATCCTTATTTTCCATTCCATTTCAGTCCCATATTGCAGATCCCCAGGCAGCTTCCACAGTGAATTCCCAGATTCCGGCTCAGTTTCCACGTTGGATCCCAAATTTCCGCTCAGTTTTGCTGTTAGATCCTGAATTTCCAGTCGCTTTCCGTCCCGGACAGCAGATTCCCAGTGAGTTTCAATCCCAAATCCCACGTCACTTTGTGCCCCAAATCACAACTTTCCGGTCAGTTTTCATCAGAATTCCCAGATTCCCGCTCAATTTCGGCGCCGCATCCCAAAATCCATGGTCAATTTTGGCGCCAGACCGGAAGTCACCGGTCGATTTCCATGCTGGATCCCAAATCCCGCGTCGGTTTTGGGGCCGGAATCGGAATTCCCGGTCAACTTTGGCGCCGTATTCCCAAATCCTCAGGCGGTTTTGGTGCCTGTGGATCCCTCTGGATCCCCGTGGATCCCTGTGGCTCCGTGGGGCTGGGTGGTTCCGTGGAGATCCCTGTGGATCCGTGCGGCTCTGTGTGGATCCTTGGAGCTCCGTGTGGATCCTTGGAGCTCCGTGTGGATCCTCGGAGCTCCGAGCAGCTCCAAGTGTCTCCGTGCGGATCCCTGGAGCTCCGAGTGTCTCCGTGTGGATCCTCAGAGCTCCGAGCGGCTCCAAGTGGCTCCAAGCGGCTCCGTGCGGATCCCTGGAGCTCCGAGCGGCTCCGAGCTCCGAGCGGCTCCGTGCGGATCCCTGGAGCTCCGAGCGGCTCCGTGCGGATCCCTGGAGCTCCGAGATCCAAGTGGCTCCGTGCGGATCCCTGGAGCTCCCAGTGTCTCCGTATGGATCCTCGGAGCTCCGAGCAGCTCCAAGTGGCTCCAAGCGGCTCCGTGCGGATCCCTGGAGCTCCAAGCAGCTCCACGGAGCTCCGAGATCCAAGTGGCTCCGTACGGATCCTCAGAGCTCCAAGCGGCTCCGTGTGGATCCCTGGAGCTCCGAGTGGCTCCGAGTGTCTCCGTGCGGATCCCTGGAGCTCTGAGCGGCTCCGCAGAGCTCCGAGATCCAAGTGTCTCCGTATGGATCCTCAGAGCTCCAAGCAGCTCCGTGTGGATCCCTGGAGCTCCGAGCGGCTCCGTGTGGATCCCTGGAGCTCCGAGCAGCTCCGAGCGGCTCCGTACGGATCCTCGGAGCTCCAAGTGTCTCCGTGCGGATCCCTGGAGCTCCAAGATCCAAGTGTCTCTGTGCGAATCCCCGGAGCTCCCAGTGTCTCCGTACGGATCCTCGGAGCTCCGAGCGGCTCCAAGTGGCTCCAAGCGGCTCCGTGCGGATCCCTGGAGCTCCGAGCGGCTCCGCAGAGCTCCGAGATCCAAGTGGCTCCGTGTGGATCCTTGGAGCTCCGAGGGGCTCCGTGCAGATCCCTGGAGCTCCGAGCGGCTCCACGGAGCTCCAAGCGGCTCCACGGAGCTCCGAGCAGCTCCAAGTGGCTCCAAGCGGCTCCGTATGGATCCTCGGAGCTCCGAGCAGCTCCAAGTGGCTCCAAGCGGCTCCGTATGGATCCCTGGAGCTCCGAGCGGCTCCAAGTGGCTCCGAGCGGCTCCGTGCGGATCCCTGGAGCTCCAAGATCCGAGCGGCTCCGAGCGGCTCCGTGCGGATCCCCGGAGCTCCGAGCGGCTCCACGGAGCTCCGAGATCCGAGCGGCTCCGAGCGGCTCCGCAGTCTCGCGCGTTCCGGGCGCCGGGAAGGCCCTTTATGGCTCCGGAGGCGGCGGGACCGGTCGGGCCGGGCGGGAGCCGGAGCCATCGGAGCCGGTCGGGCCGGCGCCGCGTTGGGAAATAACGGAGCGGAGCCGCCCCCGGGAACGGCCGGGACCGGGATGACCCCGGGACGGGGGGACACGGGATGGAGGGACAGGGGGACATGGGACATGGGGACAGGGGGACATGGGGACAGGGGGATAGAGGGACATGGGATATGGGGACAGGGGGACACGGGATAGAGGGATAGAGGGACATGGGGACAGGGGGACATGGGGACATCATGACATCATGACATGGAATATCAGGATGGGGACACAGGATAGAGGGACATGGGGACATGGGATATGGGGACAGGGGGGCATCATGACATGGAATATGGGGACATGGGGACATGGGATATGGGGACATGGGGACACAGGATGGAGGGACATGGGGACAGGGGGACATGGGATGGAGGGGACATGGGGACATGGGGACATCATGGTATGGAATATGGGGACAGGCGGACATGGAATACAGGGACATGGGGACGGGGACATGGGGACATCATGACATGGAATATCAGGATGGGGACACAGGATAGAGGGACATGGGGACATGGGATATGGGGACAGGGGGACATGGGATATGAGGACATGGGGACATCATGACATGGAATATGGGGACAGGGGGACACGGGATAGAGGGACAGAGGGACATGGGGACATGGGATAGAGGGACATGGGGACACGGGATATGGGCACCAGGGACAGGGGGACATGGGATAGAGGGACATGGGGATGTGGGGACATGGGGACTGAGTGACACGAAACAGGGGGACATGGGGCCACCCTGACATGGGGACATGGGGACATGGGGGGACCCGCGTCCCTGTCCCTGTCCCTGTCCCCGGACGCCGCTACCCGCGGGCGGGGGCGGGGCCCGGACGCCTGGGCCCTCCCCTCCAAGCGGGACGCGGAGGCGCCGGAGGAACCGGTCGCGCCGGGACGAGGAACCGGCGCCCGGACGCCTGGGCCCCTTGGGGGGGGGGGGGGGGGGCGGGGGGGGGGGGGCACCCGGACGCCTGGGCCCCCCCAGAGAGACGCCCGGACGCCTGGGCCCCCCCAAAGCAGCGCCCGGTCGCCTGGGCCCATTTTGGGAGGGGGAGGGGGGCACCCGGACGCCTGGGCCCCCAAAGCGGCACCCGGACGCCGGGGCCCATTTGGGGGGGACACCTGGACGCCTGGGCCCCTTGGGGGGGGGGGGGGGGGGCGGGGGGGACACCCGGACGCCTGGGCCCCCCAAAGCGGCACCCGGACGCCTGGGCCCCTTGGGGGGAGGGGGGGGGGGCACCTGGACGTCGGGACCCATTGGGGGGGGTACTCGGACGCCTGGGCCCATTGGAGGGGACACCCAGACGCCTGTGCCCCCCAAAGCGTCACCCGGACGCCTGGGCCCCTTGGAGGGGACACCCGGACGCCTGGGCCCATTTGGGGGGGGACACCCGGACGCCTGGGCCCCTTTAGGGGGGCACCCGGACGCCTGGGCCCCTTGGGGGGGACACCGGGACGCCTGGGCCCATTTGGGGGGGGACACCCGGACGCCGGGGCCCCCCAAAGCGGCACCCGGACGCCGGGGCCCCCGCGGGATGGGGCGCGGGATGGAGGGAGGAGACGGGGCGCGCCCGGACGCCGGGGCCCCCGCCGGGCTACGTGCGGCCGCGCCACGGGCACCGCGGGCGAGGGCGGCGCCGCCGCGGGGGCCCCGGCGTCCGGCCCGTCGATCCGGCCCCGGTGGCTTCGGCGGGGGAGGGGGGGAACCCGCCCGCTGACGCAGCCGCCGCCCGCGGGGCCCCGGCGTCCGGGGAGGCCCCGCCCCCTCTCACCCCCCCCCCAGGGGGGGGCCCCCGGCGTCCGGGGAGGCCCCGCCCCCCCCCAGGGGGCCCCGGCGTCCGGGGAGGCCCCGCCCCCTCCCACCCCCCCCCAGGGGGGGCCCCGGCGTCCGGGGAGGCCCCGCCCCCCCCCAGGGGGCCCCGGCGTCCGGGGAGGCCCCGCCCCCTCCCAC
>NW_028289851.1:0-36232 GCF_059628265.1 Tinamus guttatus | reverse complement strand
CCCCGTTGTCCCCTCATTGTCCCCCCGCTGTCTTCTCATTGTCCCTTGTTGTCCTGCCATTGTCCCCTGTCCCCAGGTGCACGGGTCTCCTGGGTGGCACCTGAGGACCCTGGTGCCCCGGGTGACACTTTGGGGCCCCGGGTGACACTTTGGGGTCCTGGGTGGCACTTTGGGGTCCCGGGTGACACTCTGGGCTCCCAGGTGACACTTTGGGGTCCCCCTGTCCCCTCCTGTCCCCAGGTTCGCAGCGAGTGTCCCCTAGGGGAGCTGCTGGCCTGGGTGGCACTTTGGGCTCCCAGGTGGCATTTTGGGCTCTGAGGTGACACTTGGGGCTCCCAGGGGACACTGTGGGGTCCCCATGTCCCCCTTGTCCCCAGGTGCGCAGCGAGTGTCTCCCAGGTGGCACCTGAGGACCCTGGTGACACTTGGGGCTCCCAGGTGACACTCTGGTCTCCCAGGTGACACTCTGGGCTCCCAGGTGACACTCTGGGGTCCCCCTGTCCCCTCCTGTCCCCAGGTTCGCAGCGAGTGTCCCCTGGGGGAGCTGCTGGCCCGGGTGGCACTTTGGGCTCCCAGGTGACACTCTGGGGTCCCGGGTGACACTTTGGGCTCCCAGGTGACACTCTGGGGTCCCGGGTGACACTCCAGGCTCCCGGGTGACGCTCTGTGTCCCCTCCTGTCCCCAGGTTCGCAGCGAGTGTCCCCTGGGGGAGCTCCTGGCCCGGGTGACACTTTAGGCTCCCAGGGGACACCTTGGGCTCCCAGGTGACACTCCGTGTCCCCCGTGTCCCCTCCTGTCCCCTGTGTCCCCAGGTTCGCAGCGAGTGTCCCCTGGGGGAGCTCCTGGCCCGCGAGGCGCAGCTGGTGCGGGAGGTGCGAGCGCTGGACAGCGACCTGCAGACCCTGCTCTACGAGAACTACAACAAGTTCATCACCGCCACCGGTGGGGACATTGGGGACAGGAGGGGACATTGGGGACATTGAGGACACTGGGGACGGGAAAGGGACCTGAGGGACCTGGGGGACAGGAGGGGACAGGAGGGACGGGAGGGGGGACCTGCAGACCCTGCTCTACGAGAACTACAACAAGTTCATCACGGCCACCGGTGGGGACAAGGGACACGAGGGGACATTGGGGACATTGAGGACACTGGGGACGGGAAAGGGACCTGAGGGACCTGGGGGACAGGAGGGGACAGGAGGGACGGGAGGGGGGACCTGCAGACCCTGCTCTACGAGAACTACAACAAGTTCATCACGGCCACCGGTGGGGACATTGGGGACATTGGGGACATGGGGGACATTGGGGACATTGGGGACAGGAGGGGACAGGGGGGACGGGAGGGGACATGGGGACGGGAGGGGGGACCTGCAGACCCTGCTCTACGAGAACTACAACAAGTTCATCACGGCCACCGGTGGGGACATTGGGGACACGAGGGGACATTGGGGACATGGGGACGGGAAAGGGACCTGAGGGACCTGGGGGACAGGAGGGAACAGGGGGGACGGGAGGGGACCTTGGGGACAGGAGGGGACAGGGGAGGGGGGACCTGCAGACCCTGCTCTATGAGAACTACAACAAGTTCATCACGGCCACCGGTGGGGACATTGGGGACAGGAGGGGACAGGAGGGGACCTTGGGGACGGGAGAGGGGACCAGGGGACAGGAAAGGGGTCCTGGGGATGAGAGAGGGACCTTGGGGACGAGAGAGGGACCTTGAGGATGGGAAAGGGACTTGGGGGACGGGAAAGGGGACCTTGGGGATGGGATGGGAGCCTTGGGGACAGGAAAGGGGACCTGGTGACAGGAAAGGGGCCCGGAGTCCAGGAAAGGGGCCCTGGTGGCTGGGAAAGGGACCTTGGGGACAGGAGATGGGACCTGGGGACGGAAAAGGGGACCTGGGGACGGGAGAGGGACCCAGAGTCCAGGAAAGGGGCCCAGGGGGTCGGGAAAGGATCCCAGTGTCCAGGAATGGGCCCCGGAGTCCGGGAGGGGACCCCAGTATTTGAGGGGGGGGTCCCGGTGTTTGAGGGGGGGCCCCGGTGTCCGGAAATGGGCCCAGGCGTCCGGGAGGGGACCCCAGTGTTTGAGGGGGGGTCCTGGTGTTTGAGGGGGGCCCTGGTGTCCGGGAATGGGCCCAGGTGTCCGGGAGGGGACCCTGGTGTTTGAGGGGGGTCCTGGTGTTTGAGGGGGGGCCCAGGCGTCCGGGAGGGGACCCCAGTATTTGAGGGGGGTCCCGGTGTTTGAGGGGGGTCCCAGTGTCCGGGAGGGGACCCCAGTGTTTGAGGGGGGGCCCCGGTGTCCGGGAATGGGCCCAGGTGTCCGGGAGGGGACCCCAGTGTTTGAGGGGGGGTCCCGGTATTTGAGGGGGGGTCCTGGTATTTGAGGGGGGTCCCAGTGTCCGGGAATGGGCCCTGGCGTCCGGGAGGGGACCCCGGTGTTTGAGGGGGGGTCCTGGTGTTTGAGGGGGGGGTCCCGGTGTTTGAGGGGGGGCCCAGGCGTCCGGGAGGGGACCCCGGTGTTTGAGGGGGGGTCCTGGTGTTTGAGGGGGGTCCCAGTGTCTGGGAATGGGCCCAGGCGTCCGAGGGGGCTCCCGGTGTTTGAGGGGGGCCCCGGCGTCCGGGAAGGGACCCCGGTGTTTGAGGGGGGGTCCTGGTGTTTGAGGGGGGTCCCAGTGTCCAGGAATGGGCCCCGGCGTCCGGGAGAGGACCCCAGTGATGGAGGGGGGGCCCAGGTGTCTGGGAATGGGCCCTGGTGTTTGAGGGGGGTCCTGGTGTTTGAGGGGGGGCCCAGGCGTCCGGGAATGGGCCCAGGCGTCCGGGAGGGGACCCCAGTGTTTGAGGGGGGGTCCTGGTATTTGAGGGAGGGCCCAGGCATCTGGGGGTGTCCCGGTGTTTGAGGGGGGCCCCGGCGTCCGGGAGGGGACCCCAGTGTTTGAGGGGGGGTCCCGGTGTTTGAGGGGGGGGTCCTGGTGTTTGAGGGGGGTCCCAGTGTCCGGGAATGGGCCCAGGCGTCCGGGAGGGGACCCCAGTGTTTGAGGGGGGGTCCCGGTGTTTGAGGGGGGTCCCAGTGTCCGGGAATGGGCCCCGGTGTCCGGGAGGGGACCCCAGTATTTGAGGGGGGCCCAGGCGTCCGGGAATGGGCCCTGGTGTTTGGGGGGGGGTCCCGGTGTTTGAGGGGGGCCCCGGCGTCCGGGGGGGGTCCTGGTGTTTGAGGGGGGGGTCCCGGTGTTTGAGGGGGGGGTCCTGGTGTTTGAGGGGGGTCCCAGTGTCCGGGAATGGGCCCCGGCGTCCGGGAGGGGACCCTGGTGTTTGAGGGGGGACCCTGGTGTTTGAGGGGGGGCCCTGGCGTCCGGGGGGGGTCCCAGTGTTTGAGGGGGGGCCCAGGCGTCCGGGAGGGGACCCCAGTATTTGAGGGGGGGTCCTGGTATTTGAGGGAGGGCCCAGGCGTCCGGGAATGGGCCCAGACGTCCGGGGGGGTCCCGGTGTTTGAGGGGGGACCCTGGTATTTGAGGGGGGGCCCAGGTGTCCGGGGGGGGTCCTGGTGTTTGAGGGGGGGGTCCCGGTGTTTGAGGGGGGGGTCCTGGTGTTTGAGGGGGGTCCCAGTGTCCGGGAATGGGCCCCGGCGTCCGGGGGGGTCCCGGTGTTTGAGGGGGGGTCCTGGTGTTTGAGGGAGGGCCCAGGCGTCCGGGAGGGGACCCCAGTATTTGAGGGGGGGGTCCCAATGTCCAGAAGGGCCCCAGTGTCCGGGAATGGGCCCCGGCGTCCGGGAGGGGACCCCAGTGTTTGAGGGGGGTCCCGGTGTTTGAGGGGGGGTCCCGGTGTTTGAGGGGGGTCCCAGTATTTGAGGGGGGGTCCTGGTGTTTGAGGGGGGGTCCTGGTGTCTGGGAATGGGCCCAGGCGTCCGGGAGGGGACCCCAGTGTTTGACGGGGGGTCCTGATGTTTGAGGGGGGGCCCCGGCGTCCGGGAATGGGCCCCGGCATCCGGGAGGGGACCCCAGTGTTTGAGGGGGGGTCCTGGTGTTTGAGGGGGGGTCCCAGTGTTTGAGGGGGGCCCAGGCGTCCGGGAGGGGACCCCAGTATTTGAGGGGGGACCCTGGTATTTGAGGGGGGGTCCCAGTGTTTGAGGGGGGTCCAGGTGTCCGGGAATGGGCCCAGGCGTCCGGGGGGGTCCCGGTGTTTGAGGGGGGTCCCGGTGTTTGAGGGGGACCCTGACGCCCCCCCGCCCCCCCAGACACCATCCGGAAGATGCAGGTCGACTTCCGGCGCATGGAGGCCGAGATGGACGGGCTGGCGGCCAACATGGCGGCCATCACGGCCTGGAGCGGCCGCGTGAGCGGAGCCCTGCAGGAGCGGCAGCAGCGCGGGGCCACCCTGGCCGGTGGGGACATGGGGGGGACATGGGGACATGGAGGGGACATGGGGACATGGGGACATTGGGGACATTGAGGGGACACAGGGACATGGGGACATGGAGGGGACACGGGGCCACCCTGGCCGGTGGGGACATTGGGGACATTGGGGACATTGAGGGGACATGGGGACATGGGGGACATTGAGGGACATGGGGACATTGAGGGGACATGGGGACATTGGGGACACTGAGGGGACATGGGGACATTGGGGACATTGAGGGGACACGGGGACATGGGGACATGGGGGGACATGGGGACATTGGGGACACTGGGGACATGGGGACATGGAGGGGCACGGGGACATGGAGGGGACATTGGGACATTGGGGGACATGGGGACACAGGGACATGGGGACATTGAGGGGACATTGGGGACATTGAGGGGACATGGGGCCACCCTGGCCGGTGGGGACATGGAGGGGACATGGGGACATGGAGGGGACATTGGGGACATTGGGGACATGGGGACATTGGGGACATTGAGGGGACACGGGGACATGGGGACATTGAGGGGACACAGGGACATGGGGCCACGCTGCCCGGTGGGGACATGGGGACATTGAGGGGACACGGGGACATGGGGCCAAGCTGGCTGGTGGGGACACAGGGACATTGGGGATGTGGAGGGGACACGGGGACATGGGGACACTGAGGGGACATGGGGCCACGCTGGCCAGTAGGGAAACGGGGACACTGGGGACATGGAGGGGACATTGGGGATACTGAGGGGACATGGGGACATTGGGGACATTGGGGGACATGGGGACATTGAGGGGACACAGGGACATGGCGGCCATCACAGCCTGGAGCGGCCGCGTGAGCGGAGCCCTGCAGGAGCGGCAGCAGCGCGGGGCCACCCTGGCCGGTGGGGACATGGGGGGGACATGGGGACATTGGGGACATTGAGGGACATGGGGACATGGAGGGGACGTGGGGACACTGGGGGGACATGGGGACACGGGGACATTGAGGGGACATGGGGGACATGGGGACATGGAGGGGACATGGGGACATTGGGGACATTGAGGGGAGATGGGGGGACATGGGGACATGGGGACATGGGGACATGGGGGGACACGGGGACATTGAGGGGACACAGGGACATGGCGGCCATCACGGCCTGGAGCGGCCGCGTGAGCGGAGCCCTGCAGGAGCGGCAGCAGCGCGGGGCCACCCTGGCCGGTGGGACATGGGGACATTGGGGACATTGGGGACATTGAGGGGACATGGGGACATGGGGACATTGAGGGGACATGGGGACATTGGGGACATGGGGACATGGGGGGACACGGGGACATTGAGGGGACACGGGGCCACGCTGGCCGGTGGGGACATGGGGACATTGGGGACATGCAGGGGACATGGGGGGACACGGGGACATTGGGGACATTGGGGACATTGAGGGGACATGGGGACACAGGGACATTGGGGACATTGAGGGGACATGGGGACATTGGGGGGGACATGGGGACATTGGGGAGGACATTGAGGGACATGGGGACATTGGGGACATGGGGGACATGGAGGGGACATGGGGACATTGATGGGACATGGGGACATTGAGGGGACAGGGGGACATGGGGACACGGGGACATTGGGGGGACACGGGGACATGGGGACACTGAGGGGACATGGGGCCATGCTGGCCAGTGGGGAAACGGGGACACTGGGGACATGGAGGGGACATTGGGGATACTGAGGGGGACATGGGGACATTGGGGGGACACGGGGACATTGGGGGGACACGGGGGGACATTGAGGGGACAGGGGGGCATGGGGACATTGAGGGGACACGGAGGGACATTGAGGGGACATTGGGGACATTGGGGGACACGGGGACATTGAGGGGACACAGGGACATGGCGGCCATCACGGCCTGGAGCGGCCGCGTGAGCGGAGCCCTGCAGGAGCGGCAGCAGCGCGGGGCCACCCTGGCCGGTGGGGACATGGGGACATTGGGGACATTGGGGACATTGAGGGGACATGGGGGGACATGGGGACATTGGAGACATGGAGGGGACATGGGGGACATTGGGGACATGGAGGGGACATGGGGACATGGGGGACATGGGGACATGGGGACATTGAGGACATTGAGGGGACGGGGGGCATGGGGACATTGAGGGGACACGGGGGGACATTGAGGGACGTGGGGACATTGAGGGGACACGGGGACATGGGGACATTGAGGAGACATTGGGGACATTGAGGGGACATGGGGGACATTGGGGACATTGAGGGGACACGGGGGACATGGGGACATTGGGGACATTGAGGGGGACATGGAGGGGACATTGGGGACACTGAGGGGACATGGGGACATTGAGGGGACATGGGGACATTGGGGACATGGAGGGGACATGGGGACATTGAGGGGACACGGGGACATTGAGGGACGTGGAGGGACATGGAGGGGACATGGGGACACATGAGGACATGGGGACATTGAGGGGACACGGGGACATTGAGGGACATGGAGGGACATGGAGGGGACATGGGGACACATGAGGACATGGGGACATGGGGGGACAGGGGGACATTGGGGACATTGAGGGGACATTGAGGGGACATGGGGACATTGAGGGGACATGGGGGACACAGGGACATGGGGACATTGGGGACATGGGGACATTGAGGGGACATGGGGCCACCCTGGCCGGTGGGGACATGGGGACATTGGGGACATGCAGGGGACATGGGGACATTGAAGGGACATGGGGACATTGGGGACATGGAGGGGACATGGGGGGACACGGGGACATTGGGGACATTGGGGACATTGAGGGGACACGGGGACATTGAGGGGACATGGGGACACAGGGACATTGGGGACGTTGAGGGGACATGGGGGGGACACGGGGACATGGGGACATTGGGGACATTGAGGGGACACGGGGACATGGGGGACATTGAGGGCACACGGGGGGACATTGGGGGACATGGGGACATGGGGACACATGGGGACATGGGGACATTGAGGGGACACGGGGACATGGAGCCACGCTGCCCGGTGGGGACATGGGGACATTGAGGTGACATGGGGACATTGAAGGGACACGGGGGACATTGGGACATTGAGGGGACATTGGGGACATTCAGGGGACACGGGGACATTGAGGGGACACGGGGATATGAGGGGACACGGGGACGGGGGGGGACACCGGGACGGCAGGGGGGGACATGGGGATATGGGGGGACAGGGGGACATTGGGGGCACGTGGGGAGGGACACAGGGATATGGGGGACACAGGGGGGACACGGGGGGGACACGGGCAGGTTTGGGGACAGATCCGGGCGATTTGGGGCTGATCCTGACCTGGGGGGTGGGAGGGCAGCTCCGGCCCCACCCAAACTCTGACCCCGCCCCTATCCTGGCCCTGCCCCTCGCTAAGCCCCGCCCCTGCATGGTCCTGTCCCCTCTAGCCCCGCCCCTCTGCCTTGGGCACCACCTGAGCCCTCTAGATCTAAGCCCCGCCCCCAGCTAAGCCCCGCCCCACAGGCATCCCGGCCTTCGGTGCGCGTTCACTCTGGGCCCTACTGAGGGCTGTAGTTCCTGTGCGAGCCCCCTTTCCCTGCCCCGTAGCCCCTCCCACTGCCCTGTAGCCCCGCCCTTGTCCTGTAGCCCCGCCCCGACTAAGCCCCGCCCAGCAGGCATCCCAGCCTGCTGCGCATGTTCACTCTGGGCCCTACTGAGGGCTGCAGTTCCTGTGCGAGCCCCGTAGCCCCGTCCCCTTTCCTGTAGACCCGCCCCCTGTCCCGTGGCCCCGTCCCCTTTCCTGTAGCCCCGCCCCCTGTCCCGTGGCCCCGCCCCTGGCTAAGCCCCGCCCCACAAGCATCGCAGCCTGTTGCGCGCGTTCACTCTGGGCCCTACTGAGGGCTGCAGTTCCTGTGCGAGCCCCGTAGCCCCGTCCCCTTTCCTGTAGCCCCGCCCCCTGTCCTGTAGCCCCGTCCCCTTTCCTGTAGCCCCCACCCCCTGTCCTGTAGCCCCACCCCCTTTCCTGTAGCCCTGCCCCCTGTCCTGTGGCCCCGCCCCCGGCTAAGCCCCGCCCAGCAGGCATCCCAGCCTGCTGCGCTGTTCACTCTGGGCCCTACTGAGGGCTGCAGTTCCTGTGCGAGCCCCGTAGCCCCGTCCCCTGTCCTGTAGCCCCGCCCCCTGTCCTGTAGCCCCGCCCCCTGTCCTGTAGCCCTGTCCCCTTTCCTGTAGCCCCACCCACAGGCATCCCAGCCTGCTGCGCTGTTCACTCTGGGCCCTACTGAGGGCTGCAGTTCCTGTGCGAGCCCCGTAGCCCCGTCCCCTTTCCTGTAGCCCCGCCCCCTGTCCTGTGGCCCCGCCCCCTGTCCTGTGGCCCCGTCCCCTTTCCCGTAGCCCCGCCCCCTGTCCCGTGGCCCCGCCCAGCAGGCATCCCAGCCTGCTGCGCACGTTCACTCTGGGCCCTACTGAGGGCTGCAGTTCCTGTGCGAGCCCCGTAGCCCCGCCCCCTGTCCTGTAGCCCCGCCCCCTTTGCTGTAGCCCCGCCCCTGACTAAGCCCCGCCCCCAGGCGTGGCCCTGGTGCTGCGCAAGCTGCAGCTGCTGTGCGAGGTGCCGGGGCGGCTGCGGCGCTGGGCCGAGGGCGGCGCCGCGGGCCGGGCCGTGCGGTGCCACGCGGGCGCCCGCCGCGTCCTGCGCCACTACGGGCACCTGGCGGCCTTCCGCGCCCTGGAGGCCGAGAGCAACGGCATCATGGGAGCCTTGGCGGAGCGGCTGCGCCAGCGCCTGCGGTGCGTTCACTCTGGGGACTACTGAGGGCGGCCGCTGCACGCGGCCTGGTTTGAGGGGAGGGTTCACTCTGGGGACTACTGA
Source organism: Tinamus guttatus (assembly GCF_059628265.1). Classification (NCBI taxonomy): domain Eukaryota; kingdom Metazoa; phylum Chordata; class Aves; order Tinamiformes; family Tinamidae; genus Tinamus; species Tinamus guttatus. The sequence goes on along the minus strand of NW_028289851.1, from coordinate 26,974 downwards.
GGGCTGTGGTTACATGTGGTCTGGTTTGGGAGGATGTTCACTCTGGAACCTACTGAGGGCTGCGGTTACATGTGGTCTGGTTTGGGAGGGTGTTCACTCTGGAGCCTATTGAGGGCTGCGGTTACATGTGGCCTGGTTTGAGGGGGTGTTCACTCTGGGGACTACTGAGGGCTGTGGTTACATGTGGTCTGGTTTGGGGGGGTGTTCACTCTGGAGCCTACTGAGGGCTGCGGTTACATGTGGTCTGGTTTGGGGGGGTGTTCACTCTGGAGCCTACTGAGGGCTGTGGTTACATGTGGTCTGGTTTGGGCGGGTGTTCACTCTGGAGCCTACTGAGGGCGGCCACTGCACGCAGCTTGGCTTGAGGGGGTGTTCACTCTGGGGAATAGTGAGGGCTGCAGAGGGCTGGTTTTGGGGGGGGGGTTCACTCTGGAGCCTAATGAGGGCTGCGGTTACATGTGGCCTGGCTTGGGGGTGCGTTCACTCTGGGGACTACTGAGGGCGGCCGCTGCACGTGGCCTGGTTTGAGGGGGAGGGTTCACTCTGGGGACTACTGAGGGCGCCCAATGCACGTGGCCTGTCTTGGGGGGTGTTCACTCTGGGGACTACTGAGGGCGGCGGCTGCATGCGGCCTGGCTTGAGGGTGTTCACTCTGGGGACTACTGAGGGCGGCCGCTGCACGCGGCCTGGCTTGGGGGTTGTTTACTCTGGGGGCTGTTTACTCTGGGGGCTACTGAGGGCTGTGGTTACATGTGGTCTGGTTTGGGGGGGTGTTCACTCTGGAGCCTACTGAGGGCTGTGGTTACATGTGGCCTGGTTTGAGACTGGGGTGTCACTCTGGAGCCTACTGAGGGCTGCAACTACATGTGGTCTGGTTTGAGGGTGTGTTCACTCTGGGGACTACTGAGGGCGGCCACTGCATGCAGTTTGGCTTGGGGGGTGTTCACTCTGGGGGCTACTGAGGGCTGTGGTTACATGTGGCCTGCTTTGGGTTGGGGTTCACTCTGGAGCCTACTGAGGGCTGCAACTACATGTGGTCTGGTTTGGGGGTGTGTTCACTCTGGGGACTACTGAGGGCAGCCACTGCATGCAGTTTGGCTTGGGGGGTGTTCACTCTGGGGACTACTGAGGGCTGCAGAGGAATGTTTTGGGGGGGCGTTCACTCTGGAGCCTACTGAGGGCTGCGGTTACATGTGGTCTGGTTTGGGGGGCTGTTCACTCTGGGGACTACTGAGGGCGGCCGCTGCATGCGGCCTGGCTTGGGGGGGTGTTCATTCTGGGGGCTACTGAGGGCTGTGGTTACATGTGGTCTGGTTTGGGAGGGTGTTCACTCTGGAGCCTACTGAGGGCTGCGGTTACATGTGGTCTGGTTTGGGGGGGTGTTCACTCTGGAGCCTACTGAGGGCTGCGGTTACATGTGGCCTGGCTTGGGGGGGGGTGTTCACTCTGGGGACTACTGAGGGCGGCCGCTGCACGTGGCCTGGTTTGAGGGGAGGGTTCACTCTGGGGACTACTGAGGGCTGCAGAGGGCTGGTTTTGGGGGGGGTTCACTCTGGAGCCTAATGAGGGTTGTGGTTACATGTGGTCTGGTTTGGGGGGGTGTTCACTCTGGGGACTACTGAGGGCGGCTGCCGCACACGGCCTGGTTTGAGGGGAGGGTTCACTCTGGGGACTACTGAGGGCGCCCAATGCACACGGCCTGGTTTGAGGGGAGGGTTCACTCTGGGGACTACTGAGGGCTGCAGAGGTCTGGTTTGGGGGGTGTTCAGTCTGGAGCCTAATGAGGGCTGCAGTTACATGTGGCCTGGCTTGGGGGGGTGTTCACTCTGGGGACTACTGAGGGCTGCGGTTACATGTGGTCTGGTTTGGGGGGGTGTTCACTCTGGGGACTACTGAGGGCGGCCGCTGCACGTGGCCTGGTTTGAGGGGGTGTTCACTCTGGGGACTACTGAGGGCGCCCAATGCACGTGGCCTGTCTTGGGGGGTGTTCACTCTGGGGGCTACTGAGGGCTGTGGTTACATGTGGTCTGGTTTGGGGGGGTGTTCACTCTGGAGCCTACTGAGGGCTGCGGTTACATGTGGCCTGGTTTGAGACTGGGGTGTCAGTCTGGAGCCTACTGAGGGCTGCGGTTACATGTGGTCTGGTTTGGGGGGGTGTTCACTCTGGAGCCTACTGAGGGCTGCGGTTACATGTGGCCTGCTTTGGGTTGGGGTTGACTCTGGAGCCTACTGAGGGCTGCAACTACATGTGGTCTGGTTTGGGGGTGTGTTCACTCTGGGGACTACTGAGGGCAGCCACTGCACGCAACTTGGCTTGAGGGGGTGTTCACTCTGAGGGCTACTGAGGGCTGCAGAGAGCTGCTTTTGGGGGGGCGTTCACTCTGGAGCCTACTGAGGGCTGTGGTTACATGTAGCCTGGTTTGGAGGGGATTCGCTGTAGAGCCTATTGAGGGCTGTGGTTACATGTGGCGTGGTTTGGGGGTGGGGTTCACTCTGGAGCCTACTGAGGGCTGTAGGGATTACGCAGGGATCTGTTTTGGGAGCGCTTGCTTTGGCGAGTGTCCGTTTTGGGGGTAATGAGTGAATTTTGCGGATTTCTTTGTATTTTTGTTAGTCGCTTAGAGTCTACCGATAGATTTTGTGGGGTTTTTTTGTGCGTTTTCCTTATTGCTTGCGTCTTGTTAACCCTGGAGCCTACCGACGACCTCGGCGACTTCCAGGGGTGCTCGGCGGCTTTTACGGCGTTAACCCTGGTCCCTAATGACGGTTTCTCCCCGCAGCGAGGCCGCCTGGGAGCCGCGGGAGCTGGCGGAGCTGCTGCTGCGGCTGGAGGAGCCGCCGGCCGAGCTGGCGCGCGACTTACTGGCGCGCGGCGGCGCTCAGCGCGTTAACCCTGGTCCCTAATGACGGTTTCTCCCCGCAGCGACTTCCTGGCGCGTTAACCCTGGTCCCTAATGACGGTTTCTCCCCGCAGCGAGGCCGCCTGGGAGCCGCAGGAGCTGGCGGAGCTGGCGGAGCTGCTGCTGCAGCTGGAGGAGCCCCCGGCCGAGCTGGCGCGCGACTTCCTGGCGCGTTAACCCTGGTCCCTAACGACGGTTTCTCCCCGCAGCGACTTCCTGGCGCGTTAACCCTGGTCCCTAACGACGGTTTCTCCCCGCAGCGAGGCCGCCTGGGAGCCGCAGGAGCTGGCGGAGCTCGCGGAGCTGCTGCTGCGGCTGGAGGAGCCGCCGGCCGAGCTGGCGCGCGACTTCCTGGCGCGTTAACCCTGGTCCCTAACGACGGTTTCCCCCCGCAGCGAGGCCGCCTGGGAGCCGCAGGAGCTGGCGGAGCTCGCGGAGCTGCTGCTGCGGCTGGAGGAGCCGCCGGCCGAGCTGGCGTGCGACTTCCTGGCGCGTTAACCCTGGTCCCTAATGACGGTTTCTCCCCGCAGCGACTTCCTGGCGCGTTAACCCTGGTCCCTAACGACGGTTTCTCCCCGCAGCGAGGCCGCCTGGGAGCCGCGGGAGCTGGCGGAGCTGGCGGAGCTGCTGCTGCGGCTGGAGGAGCCCCCGGCCGAGCTGGCGCGCGACTTCCTGGCGCGTTAACCCTGGTCCCTAATGACGGTTTCTCCCCGCAGCGACTTCCTGGCGCGTTAACCCTGGTCCCTAACGACGGTTTCTCCCCGCAGCGAGGCCGCCTGGGAGCCGCAGGAGCTGGCGGAGCTCGCGGAGCTGCTGCTGCGGCTGGAGGAGCCCCCGGCCGAGCTGGCGCGCGACTTCCTGGCGCGTTAACCCTGGTCCCTAACGACGGTTTCTCCCCGCAGCGAGGCCGCCTGGGAGCCGCGGGAGCTGGCGGAACTCGTGGAGCTGCTGCTGCGGCTGGAGGAGCCCCCGGCCGAGCTGGCGCGCGACTTCCTGGCGCGCGGCGGCGCTCAGCGCGTTAACCCTGGTCCCTAATGACGGCTTCTCCCCGCAGCGACTTCCTGGCGCGTTAACCCTGGTCCCTAATGACGGTTTCTCCCCGCAGCGAGGCCGCCTGGGAGCCGCAGGAGCTGGCGGAGCTGGCGGAGCTGCTGCTGCGGCTGGAGGAGCCGCCGGCCGAGCTGGCGCGCGACTTCCTGGCGCGCGGCGGCGCCCGCCTCGACGCCGAGCTGGCCTCCCTGGAGGCCGAGCTGCCACCACCGGCCGAGGCCACCACCGAGGCCACCGCGGAGGCCGCCCCGGACATCCTGGACTTCGTGGACCGCGGCTCGGCGGCCGTCGTGGGCACCCTGTGCCAGCTGGCGGCCGCCTACGGGCGCCTGTTCGGGCCTCCCGGCCTCCTCCTCCCGGAGGCCTTCGCGGCCGCGGCGGCCTCGCGCTACCTGGCGCTCGTGGGCCGCCGCCTGGCGCTGGAGCGCGGCCCCGGCGACGCGGCGCTGCTGGCGCGCGCCCTGGACCGCCTGCTGCGGCGCCTGCGCCCGCTGCTGCGGCTGCTGCCGCCGGAGGCCGCGGGCGCCGCGGAGGACGCGGCGGCGGCGCTGGCGGCGCGGGCGGCCGCCGAGCGCGCGGGACGGGCGCTGGCGGCGCTGCGCGAGGCCGCGCTGGCCCGCCTGGGCGACGCGCGCCGGGCGCTCGCGGTCGAGACGCCGCCGCCGCTGCGCGAGGTGCTGGCCGCCCTCGAGGCCGCGCTGCTGGCCCCCGTGGAGGCCGCGCTGGGCCACGCGCGCCTCTTCACGGCGCCCGACGCCGCCTTCGCCGCGCTGCCCTATTTCCAGGTAGGGGACGGGGGGACACGAGGACAGGGGTCCCCAAGGGGCAGGACAGGGGTCCCGGGGGTGGCAGGGGACACTTTGGGGTCCATGGGGGCAGCAGGGGACACTTTGGGGTCCCAGGGGTGACCGGGAGAGACACAGGGGTCCCCGGGGGTGGCAGGGGACACTTCAGGGTCCTGGGGGTGGCAGGGGACACTCCGGAGCCCTGGGGGTGGCAGGGGACACTCCGGGGACACTTTGTGGCACCAGGGGTGACCAGGAGGGACACAGGGGTCCCCGGGGGTGGCAGGGGACACTTTGGGGATCCTGGGGGTGGCAGGGGACACTTCGGAGTCCCCAGGGGACACTTTGGGGTCTTGGGGGTGACTGGGAGCAACGCAGGGGTCCCCAGGGGTGGCAGGGGACACTCTGGGGTCCATGGTGGCAGCGGGGGACACTTTGGGGTCTCCGGGGGGTGGCAGGGGACACTTCGGGGTCCCGGGGGTGGCAGGGGACACTTCAGGGTCTCCAGGGGACACTTTGTGGCACCAGGGGTGACCAGGAGGGATGCAGGGGTCCCCAGGGGTGGCAGGGGACACTTTGAGGTCCCCGGGGTGGCAGGGGACACTTCAGGGTCCCGGGGGTGGCAGGGGACACTCCGGAGCCCTGGGGGTGGCAGGGGACACTTTGGGGTCCTGGGGGTGACCGGGAGGGATGCAGGGGTCCCCAGGGGTGGCAGGGGACACTTTGGGGTCCCTGGGGGTGACCAGGAGGGACACAGGGGTCCCTGGGGGTGGCAGGGGACACTTTGGGGTCCCAGGGGTGCCAGGGGACACTTCGGGGTCTATGGTGGCAGCAGGGGACACTTTGGGGTCCCCAGGGGTGGCAGGGGACACTTTGGAGTCCAGGAATGGCAGGGGACACTTTGGGGTCCTGGGGGTGACCAGGAGGGACGCAGGGGTCCCTGGGGGTGGCAGGGGACACTTCTTGGTCCATGGTGGCAGCGGGGGACACTTTGGGGTCTCCGGGGGGTGGCAGGGGCCACTTTGGGGCACCAGGGGTGACCGGGAGGGAGGCAGGGGCCCCTGGGGGTGGCAGGGGACACTTTGGGGCACCAGGGGTGACCAGGAGCGAGTCAGGAGCCCCTGGGGGTGGCAGGGGACACTTTGGGGTCTCCGGGGGGTGGCAGGGGACACTCTGGGGTCCATGGTGGCAGGGGACACTTTGGCGCCCCGGGGGTGGCAGGGGACACTTTGAGGTCCCGGGGGTGGCCGGTCACCCCCCGTGTCCCCGCAGGGCGAGTTCCGCACGGCCGTGGTGCGCGAGGGCCTCGTGGTGGCCTTCGTGCGGTGGCTCCTGGGGACGGCGCTGGCCGCCCGCGATGGCCCCGGCGGTGGCACCGGCCGGGTGACGGCGGCGCCACCGGCCCTGCTGCTGCTGCTGGCCCGGCTGTGCCTGGACTACGAGGCCACCACCGTCCCCCACCTGCTGCGCCTGACCGAGCAGCACTTCCCCGTGCAGGTGAGACGTCCCCAAGTGCCACCAAGGGCCACCAAGGGCCACCGAGGTGACGCAGTGTCACCAAAGGGGCTCCCGGTGTCACCAAGGGGCCCTGAGGGTCCCAAACTGCTCCCAAGGGCTCTTCAAGAGCGCCGGAAGGTCCCCAAGATGTCCCCAGGGCTTTCAGATGTCCCCAGTGTCCCCAAGGTGTCCCCAGGGCCTTCAGATGTCCCCAAGGTGTCCCCAGGGGGTCTTCGAGGTCCCCAAAAGGGTCCCCGCGGTGTCACCTGGAGCTCCAGGCTGTGCCTGGACTACGAGGCCACCACCGTCCCCCACCTGCTGCGCCTGACCGAGCAGCACTTCCCCGTGCAGGTGAGACGTCCCCAAGTGCCACCAAGGGCCACCAAGGGCCACCGAGGTGACGCAGTGTCCCCAAAGGGACCCCCGGTGTCACCAAGGGGCCCTGAGGGTCCCAAACTGCTCCCAAGGGCTCTTCAAGAGCGCCGGAAGGTCCCCAAGGTCCTCAAGATGTCCCCAGGGCCTTCAGATGTCCCCAAGTGTCCCCAAGTGCCACCAAGGTGACGCAGTGTCCCCAAAGGGACCCCCCGGTGTCACCAAAGGGACCCCGGCGTCACCAAGGAGCCCTGAGGGTCCCAAACTGCTCCCAAGGGCTCTTCAAGAGCGCCGGAAGGTCCCCAGGTGTCCCCAAGGTGTCCCCAGGTCCTTCAGATGTCCCCAAGTGTCCCCAAGGGCCACCAAGGTGCTGCAGTGTCACCAAGGGGGTCCCCGGTGTCACCTAGGAGCCCTGAGGGTCCCAAACTGCTCCCAAGGGCTCTTCAAGAGCGCCGGAAGGTCCCCAAGATGTCCCCAGGGCCTTCAGATGTCCCCAAGTGTCCCCAAGGGCCACCAAGGTGACGCAGTGTCCCCAAAGGGGCTCCCGGTGTCACCAAAGTGACCCCGGCGTCACCAAGGAGCCCTGAGGGTGCCAAACTGCTCCCAAGGGCTCTTCAAGAGCGCCGGAATGTCCCCAAGATGTCCCCAGGGCCTTGAGATGTCCCCAGTGTCCCCAAGGTGTCCCCAGGTGTCCCCAGGGGGTCTTCGAGGTCCCCAAAAGGGTCCCCGCGGTGTCACCTGGAGCTCCAGGCTGTGCCTGGACTACGAGGCCACCACCGTCCCCCACCTGCTGCGCCTGACCGAGCAGCACTTCCCCGTGCAGGTGAGACGTCCCCAAGTGCCACCAAGGGCCACCAAGGGCCACCGAGGTGACGCAGTGTCCCCCTGGTGTCACCAAGGAGCCCTGAGGGTCCCAAACTGCTCCCAAGGGCTCTTCAAGAGCGCCGGAAGGTCCCCAAGATGTCCCCAGGGCCTTCAGATGTCCCCAGGGTCCCCAAGGTGTCCCCAAGGTGTCCCCAGGTCCTTCAGATGTCCCCAAGTGTCCCCAAGATGTCCCCAGGGCTTTCAGATGTCTCCAGGGTCCCCAAGGTGTCCCCTAGGTGTCCCCAGGTCCTTCAGATGTCCCCAGGTGTCCCCAGGGGATCTTCAAGGTCCTCAAAAGGGGCCCCGGGGTGTCACCAAAGGGACCCCGGCGTCACCAAGGAGCCCTGAGGGTCCCAAACTGCTCCCAAGGGCTCTTCAAGAGCGCCGGAAGGTCCCCAAGGTCCTCAAGATGTCCCCAGGGCCTTCAGATGTCCCCAAGTGTCCCCAAGTGCCACCAAGGTGACGCAGTGTCCCCAAAGGGACCCCCCGGTGTCACCAAAGGGACCCCGGCGTCACCAAGGAGCCCTGAGGGTCCCAAACTGCTCCCAAGGGCTCTTCAAGAGCGCCGGAAGGTCCCCAGGTGTCCCCAAGGTGTCCCCAGGTCCTTCAGATGTCCCCAAGTGTCCCCAAGGGCCACCAAGGTGCTGCAGTGTCACCAAGGGGGTCCCCGGTGTCACCAAGGAGCCCTGAGGATCCCAAACTGCTCCCAAGGTCTCTTCAAGAGCACTGGGAGGTCCCCAGGTGTCCCCAAGGTGTCCCCAGGTCCTTCAGATGTCCCCAGGTGTCCCCAGGGGATCTTCAAGGTCCTCAAAAGGGGCCCCGGGGTGTCACCAAAGGGACCCCGGTGTCACCAAGGAGCCCTGAGGGTGCCAAACTGCTCCCAAGGGCTCTTCAAGAGCTCCGGAAGGTCCCCAAGGTGTCCCCAGGGCCTTCAGATGTCCCCAAGGTGTCCCCAAGGTGTCCCCAGGGGGTCTTCGAGGTCCCCAAAAGGGGCCCCGCGGTGTCACCTGGAGCTCCAGGCTGTGCCTGGACTACGAGGCCACCACCGTCCCCCACCTGCTGCGCCTGACCGAGCAGCACTTCCCCGTGCAGGTGAGACGTCCCCAAGTGCCACCAAGGGCCACCAAGGGCCACCGAGCTGACGCAGTGTCACCAAGGGGGCTCCCAGCGTCACCAAGGAGCCCTGAGGGTCCCAAACTGCTCCCAAGGGCTCTTCAAGAGCGCCGGAAGGTCCCCAAGATGTCCCCAGGGCCTTCAGATGTCCCCAGGTGTCCCCAAGTGCCACCAAGGTGACGCTGTGTCCCCAAAGGGACCCCCGGTGTCACCAAAGGGACCCCGGTGTCACCAAGGGGCCCTGAGGGTCCCAAACTGCTCCCAAGGGCTCTTCAAGAGCACCGGGAGGTCCCCAGGTGTCCCCAAGGTGTCCCCAGGTCCTTCAGATGTCCCCAAGTGTCCCCAAGGGCCACCAAGGTGACGCAATGTCACCAAAGGGGCCCCCGGTGTCACCAAAGGGACCCTGGCGTCACCAAGGAGCCCTGAGGGTCCCAAACTGCTCCCAAGGGCTCTTCAAGAGCGCGGGAAGGTCCCCAGGTGTCCCCAAGGTGTCCCCAGGTCCTTCAGATGTCCCCAAGTGTCCCCAAGGGCCACCAAGGTGCTGCAGTGTCACCAAGGGGGTCCCCGGCGTCACCAAGGGGCCCTGAGGGTCCCAAACTGCTCCCAAGGGCTCTTCAAGAGCGCCGGAAGGTCCCCAAGATGTCCCCAGGGCTTTCAGATGTCCCCAGGTGTCCCCAAGGTGTCCCCAAGATGTCCCCAGATCCTTCAGATGTCCCCAAGTGTCCCCAAGATGTCCCCAGGGCTTTCAGATGTCTCCAGGGTCCCCAAGGTCTCCCCAAGATGTCCCCAGATCCTTCAGATGTCCCCAAGTGTCCCCAAGATGTCCCCAGGGCTTTCAGATGTCCCCAGGGTGTCCCCAAGGTGTCCCCAGGTCCTTCAGATGTCCCCAAGGTGTCCCCAAAGTGTCCCCAGGGCTTTCAGATGTCCCCAGGTGTCCCCAAGGTGTCCCCAAGGTGTCCCCAGATCCTTCAGATGTCCCCAAGTGTCCCCAAGATGTCCCCAGGGCTTTCAGATGTCCCCAGGTGTCCCCAAGGTGTCCCCAAGGTGTCCCCAGATCCTTCAGATGTCCCCAAGTGTCCCCAGGGCTTTCAGATTTCCCCAGGGTCCCCAAGGTGTCCCCTAGGTGTCCCCAGGGCCTTCAGATGTCCCCAAGTGTCCCCAAGATGTCCCCAGGGCTTTCAGATGTCTCCAGGGTCCCCAAGTGTCCCCAAGATGTCCCCAGGGCCTTCAGATGTCCCCAGGGTCCCCAAGATGTCCCCAGGGCTTTCAGATGTCCCCAGGGTCCCCAAGGTGTCCCCAAGGTGTCCCCAGGGCTTTCAGATGTCCCCAGGGCCTTCAGATGTCCCCAGGGTCCCCAAGGTGTCCCCAAGGCTTTCAGATGTCCCCAGGTGTCCCCAGGGGGTCTTCAAGGTCCTCAAAGGGGGCCCCCATCGTCACCACGGAGCTCCTCGATGTCCCCAGGCTCCTCCGGCGTCACGGGGGTGACACATGTGTCCCCACGGGTGCCAGCGCCATGCGGAAGCACTGGGGACACTGGTGACATGGGTGACACCAGTGACACGGGTGATCACACTGACAGCAGTGACAAGGGTGTCCCTGCAGGTGCTGGTGACACCAGTGACCCCGGTGACAAGGGTGTCCCCCATGGCCATGCTCTGCGCGGAGGCGCTGGTGACACCGGTGGTCACCCTGGCCCCAGTGACACGTGTGTCCCGCAGGTGTCACCAGTGACACGGGTGGTGACACTGACCCTAGTGACACAGGTGTCCCCCGAGGCCACAGCAGTGACGCCGACGGTCACCCCGGCCCTGGTGACACGCGTGTCCCGCAGGTGCTGGTGACACCAGTGATATGGGTGATGACACCGCAGTGACACGTGTGTCCCGCAGGTGTCACCAGTGACATGGGTGGTGACACGGGTGGTGACACCTGGTGACACACGTGTCCCCCGCAGGTCCCGGTGACACCGGTGACCCCGGAGGCCACCCTCCGCGCCGAGGCCCGCGAGGCCGCACGGGTGACACCGACGATCACCATGACCCCAATAACACACGTATCCCATGGTTGCCAATGACACCAGTGCCATGGGTGGTGACACCCGGTGACACCCGTGTCCCCCGCAGGTCCCGGTGACACCGGTCACCCCGGAGGCCACCCTGTGCGCCGAGCCCCGCGAGGCCGCACGGGTGACACCGACGATCACCCTGACCCCAATAACACACATGTCCCATGGTTGCTGGTGTCACCAATGACATGGATGATGACATGGGTGGTGACACATGTCCCCCCGCAGGTCCCGGTGACACCGGTGACACCAGAGGCCACCCTCCGCGCCGAGGCCCGCGAGGCCGCACGGGTGACACCAGTGGTCCCTGTAACCGCAATAACACACATGTATCCCATGGCTGCTGATGTCACCAGTGCCATGGATGGTGACACCCGTGTCCCCCGCAGGTCCCGGTGTCCCCGGTGACCCCAGAGGCCACCCTGCGCGCCGAGGCCCGCGAGGCCGCACGGGTGACACCGACGATCACCATGACCACAATAACACACGTGTCCCATGTTTGCTGATGACACCCGGTGACACCCGTGTCCCCCGCAGGTCCCGGTGACACCGGTGACCCCCGAGGCCACCCTCCGCGCCGAGGCCCGCGAGGCCGCGCGCCGCCTGCTCGAGGGCTACGTGCGGGCGCAGGGGGCCGCCCTGGCCCTCATGCTCCGCAAGAGCGTCGAGAGCCGCGACTGGTTGGGCTGCGCGGAGCCGCGCGGCGTCCGCGCCGTGGCCAAGCGCGTCCTGGAGGACACGAGCGCCATCGACCTGCAGGTGACGCCGGGGGGCCCTTGGGGGTGTTTTGGGGTGTCTCGGGGCGTCTTTATGGTGTTTTGGGGTGTCTGGGGGCATCTAGGGGCATCTTTTGGGGTGTTTTGGGGTGTCTGAGGGTACTTAAGGGTGTCTTTCCGGATGTATTCGGGTGTCTAGGGGCATCTTTTGGGGTGTCTGGGGGCATCTAGGGGCATCTTTTGGGGTGTTTTGGGGTGTCTGGGGGGTACTTAAGGGTGTCTTTCCGGATGTATTCGGGTGTCTAGGGGCGTCTTTATGGTGTTTTGGGGTGTCTGGGGCCATCTAGGGGCATCTTTTGGGGTGTTTTGGGGTGTCTGGGGGCATCTACAGGCGTTTTTCTGGGTGTTTTGGGGTGTCGGGGTATTTAAGGGAGTCTTTATGGGTATTTTGGGATGTTTTGGGGTGTCTGGGGGCATCTACGGGCGTTTTTCTGGGTGTTTTGGGGTGTTTTGGGGTGTCTGGGGGCATCTAGGGGCATCTTTTGGGGTGTTTTGGGGTGTCTGAGGGTACTTAAGGGTGTCTTTCTGGATGTATTCGGGTGTCTAGGGGCGTCTTTTGGGGTGTTTTGGGGTGTCTGGGGGTATTTAAGGGTGTCTTTCTGGGTGTTTTGGGGTGTCTGAGGGTATTTAAGGGTGTGTTTATGGGTTTTTTGGGGTGTCTGAGGGTATTTATGGGTGTCTTTATGGGTGTTTTGGGGTGTCTGGGGGCATCTAAGGGTGTTTTTCTGGGTGTTTTGGGGTGTCTGAGGGTATTTAAGGGTGTCTTTCCGGATGTATTCGGGTGTCTAGGGCCGTCTTTTGGGGTGTTTTGGGGTGTCTGGGGGTATTTAAGGGTGTCTTTCTGGGTGTTTTGGGGTGTCTGAGGGTATTTAAGGGTGTCTTTATGCGTGTTGTAGGATGTTTTGGGGTGTCTGAGGGTATTTATGGGTGTCTTTATGGGTGTTTTGGGGTGTCTGGGGGCATCTAAGGGTGTCTTTATGGGTGTTTTGGGGTGTTGGGGTATTTAAGGGTGTCTTTATGGGTGTTTTGGGGTGTTTTGGGGTGTCTGGGGGCATCTAGGGGCGTGTTTTGGGGTGTTTCGGGGTGTCTGAGGGTACTTCAGGGTGTCTTTCCGGATGTATTCGGGTGTCTAGGGGCGTCTTTTGGGGTGTTTTGGGGTGTCTGGGGGTATTTAAGGGAGTCTATATGGGTGTTTTGGGGTGCCTGAGGGTACTTAAGGGTGTCTTTATGGTTTTTTTGGGGTGTCTGAGGGTATTTATGGGTGTCTTTATGGTGTTTTGGGGTGTCTGGGGGCATCTAGGGGCATCTTTTGGGGTGTTTTGGGGTGTCTGAGGGTACTTAAGGGTGTCTTTCCGGATGTATTCGGGTGTCTAGGGGCGTCTTTGGGGGTGTTTTGGGGTGTCTGGGGGTATTTAAGGGTGTCTTTATGGTGTTTTGGGGGATCTGGGGGTATTTAAGGGTGTCTTTATGGGTGTTTTGGGCTGTTTTGGGGTGTCTGGGGACATCTAAGGGTGTTTTTCTGGGTGTTTTGGGGTGTCTGGGGGTATCTTTATGGTGTTTTGAGTTGTCTGGGGGCATCTAAGGGTGTTTTTCTGGGTGTTTTGGGGTGTCTGGGGGTATTTACAGGAGTCTTTATGGGTGTTTCAGGGTGTTTTGGGGTTTTTCAGGGTGTTTTTGGGGTGTTTCAGGGTGTTTCTGGGGGTTTGGGGCTGTTTTGGGCGTGTTTCAGGGGGTTTCTGGTGTTTTGGGTGTTTCAGGGTGTTTTGGGGAATTTTTGAGGTGTTTTGGGTGTGTTTCAGAGGTGTTTCTCGGTGTTTTGGGGGGGTTTTGGGGGGTTTTCTGGCTGTTTTTGGGGTGTTTCGGGGTGTTTCTGGTGTTTTGGGGGGTTTTCGGGTTGTTTTTGGGGTGTTTCTGGCCGTTTTGGGGTGTTTTCGGGTGTTTTCAGCACTCTGCCCCCTCCAGGTGGGGCAGCTCTTCGAGGAGGGCGTGTGGCAGGGGGTGTTTCTGGGTGTTTTGGGGGTGTTTCTGGCTGTTTTTGGGGTGTTTCCGGGTGTTCCTGGGTGTTTTGGGGGGGGTTTTGGGGTGTTTTGGGGGTGTTTCTGGCCGTTTTGGGGTGTTTCGGGGTGTTTCAGCGCTCTGCCCCCCTCCAGGTGGGGCAGCTCTTCGAGGAGGGCGTCTGGCAGGGGGTGTTTCTGGGTGTTTTTGGGGTGTTTCAGGGTGTTTTGGGGTGTTTTGGGGGTGTTTCGGGGTGTTTCAGGGTGTTTTGGGGGTGTTTCCGGGTGTTCCTGGGTGTTTCTGGGTGTTTTGGGGGTGTTTCTGGCCGTTTTGGGGTGTTTTCGGGTGTTTTCAGCGCTCTGCCCCCTCCAGGTGGGGCAGCTCTTCGAGGAGGGCGTCCGGCAGGGGGTGTTTCTGGGTGTTTTGGGGGTGTTTCAGGGTGATCCTGGGTGTTTCGGGGTGTTTTGGGGTGTTTCTGGGTGTTTCTGGGGGTGTTTCAGGGTGTTCCTGGGTGTTTTGGGGGTGTTTCTGGGTGTTTTGGGGGTGTTTCTGGCCGTTTTGGGGTGTTTTCGGGTGTTTTCAGCACTCTGCGCCCTCCAGGTGGGGCAGCTCTTCGAGGAGGGCGTCCGGCAGGGGGTGTTTCTGGGGGTGTTTCAGGGTGTTTTGGGGGTGTTTCAGGGTGTTTCTGGGTGTTTTGGGGGTGTTTCAGGGTGTTTCGGGGTGTTTTGGGGTGTTTTGGGGGTGTTTCAGGGTGTTCCTGGGTGTTTTTGGGGTGTTTCTGGGTGTTTTTGGGGTGTTTCTGGCCGTTTTGGGGTGTTTTCGGGTGTTTTCAGCGCTCTGCGCCCTCCAGGTGGGGCAGCTCTTCGAGGAGGGCGTCCGGCAGGGGGTGTTTCTGGGTGTTTTTGGGGTGTTTCAGGGTGTTTCAGGGTGTTTTGGGGGGTGTTTCAGGGTGTTTTGGGGGTGTTTCAGGGTGTTTCTGGGTGTTTTTGGGGTGTTTTGGGGGTGTTTCTGGCTGTTTTGGGGGTGTTTCGGGGTGTTTCTGGGTGTTTTGGGGAGTGTTTCAGGGTGTTTTGGGGGTGTTTCAGGGTGTTCCTGGGTGTTTTGGGGGTGTTTCTGGCTGTTTTGGGGGTGTTTCGGGGTGTTTCTGGTTTTTTGGGGGGTGTTTCAGGGTGTTTTGGGGGTGTTTCAGGGTGTTCGGGGGTGTTTTGGGGGTGTTTCTGGGTGTTTTTGGGGGTGTTTCTGGCCGTTTTGGGGTGTTTTCGGGTGTTTTCAGCGCTCTGCGCCCTCCAGGTGGGGCAGCTCTTCGAGGAGGGCGTCCGGCAGGGGGTGTTTCTGGGTGTTTCTGGGGGTGTTTCAGGGTGTTTGGGGGTGTTTTTGGGTGTTTCAGGGTGTTCCAGGGTGTTTTGGGGTGTTTCAGGGTGTTCCTGGGTGTTTTGGGGGTGTTTTGGGGGTGTTTCTGGGTGTTTCTGGCCGTTTTGGGGTGTTTTCGGGTGTTTTCAGCGCTCTGCGCCCTCCAGGTGGGGCAGCTCTTCGAGGAGGGCGTCCGGCAGGGGTGTTTCTGGGTGTTTTTGGGGTGTTTCAGGGTGTTTTGGGGTGTTTTGGGGGTGTTTCGGGGTGTTTCAGGGTGTTTTGGGGGTGTTTCAGGGTGTTCCTGGGTGTTTTGGGGGTGTTTTGGGGGTGTTTCTGGGTGTTTTTGGGGGTGTTTCTGGCCGTTTTGGGGTGTTTTCGGGTGTTTTCAGCGCTCTGCGCCCTCCAGGTGGGACAGCTCTTCGAGGAGGGCGTCCGGCAGGGGGTGTTTCTGGGTGTTTTGGGGGTGTTTCGGGGGTTTCTGGGTGTTTCAGGGTGTTTCGGTGTGTTTCCGGGTGTTTTGGGGGTGTTTCAGGGTGTTCCTGGGTGTTTTGGGGGTGTTTTTGGGGTGTTTCTGGCCGTTTTGGGGTGTTTTCGGGTGTTTTCAGCGCTCTGCGCCCTCCAGGTGGGGCAGCTCTTCGAGGAGGGCGTCCGGCAGGGGGTGTTTCTGGGTGTTTTTGGGGTGTTTCTGGGGGTGTTTCAGGGTGTTCCTGGGTGTTTTGGGGGTGTTTCTGGGTGTTTTTGGGGTGTTTCTGGCCGTTTTGGGGTGTTTTGGGGTGTTTTCAGCGCTCTGCGCTCTCCAGGTGGGGCAGCTCTTCGAGGAGGGCGTCCAGCAGGGGGTGTTTCTGGGTGTTTCTGGGGGTGTTTCAGGGTGTTCCTGGGTGTTTTTGGGGGTGTTTCAGGGTGTTTTGGGGGTGTTTCAGGGTGTTCCTGGGTGTTTTGGGGGTGTTTTGGGGGTGTTTCTGGGTGTTTTTGGGGCGTTTCTGGCCGTTTTGGGGTGTTTTCGGGTGTTTTCAGCGCTCTGCGCCCTCCAGGTGGGGCAGCTCTTCGAGGAGGGCGTCCGGCAGGGGGTGTTTCTGGGTGTTTCTGGGGGTGTTTCAGGGTGTTCCTGGGTGTTTTGGGGGGTGTTTCAGGGTGTTTGGGGGTGTTTCAGGGGGTTCCTGGGTGTTTTGGGGGTGTTTCTGGGTGTTTTTGGGTGTTTCAGGGTGTTCCTGGGTGTTTTGGGGGTGTTTCGGGGTGTTCCTGGGTGTTTCGGGGTGTTCCTGGGTGTTTTGGGGGTGTTTCTGGGTGTTTTTGGGGTGTTTCTGGCCATTTTGGGGTGTTTTCGGGTGTTTTCAGCGCTCTGCCCCCTCCAGGTGGGGCAGCTCTTCGAGGAGGGCGTCTGGCAGGGGGTGTTTCTGGGTGTTTTTGGGTGTTTTGGGGTGTTCCTGGGTGTTTTGGGGTGTTTTGGGGGTGTTTCAGGGTGTTCCTGGGTGTTTTGGGGGTGTTTTGGGGGTGTTTCTGGGTGTTTTTGGGGTGTTCCTGGGTGTTTTGGGGGTGTTTCAGGGTGTTTTGGGGGTGTTTCTGGCCGTTTTGGGGTGTTTTCGGGTGTTTTCAGCGCTCTGCGCCCTCCAGGTGGGGCAGCTCTTCGAGGAGGGCGTCCGGCAGGGGGTGTTTCTGGTGTTTTTGGGGTGCTTAGGGGGTGTTTCAGGGTGTTTTGGGGGTGTTTCAGGGTGTTCCTGGGTGTTTTGGGGGTGTTTTGGGGGTGTTTCTGGGTGTTTTGAGGGGTGTTTCTGGCCGTTTTGGGGTGTTTTCGGGTGTTTTCAGCGCTCTGCTCCCTCCAGGTGGGGCAGCTCTTCGAGGAGGGCGTCCGGCAGGGGTGTTTCTGGGTGTTTTTGGGGTGTTTTGGGGGTGTTTCAGTGTGTTTTGGGCAATTTTTGAGTTGTTTTGGGGTGTTTCAGGGTGTTTTGGGGTGTTTCAGGGTGTTCCTGGGTGTTTTGGGTGTTTTTGGGGTGTTTTGGGGGTGTTTTGGGGTGTTTCAGGGTGTTTTGGGGGTGTTTCAGGGTGTTCCTGGGTGTTTTGGGGGTGTTTTGGGGGTGTTTCTGGGTGTTTTGAGGGGTGTTTCTGGCCGTTTTGGGGTGTTTTCGGGTGTTTTCAGCGCTCTGCCCCTCCAGGTGGGGCAGCTCTTCGAGGAGGGTGTCCGGCAGGGGTTGTTTCTGGGTGTTTTTGGGGTGTTTTGGGGTGTTTCAGGGTGTTTTGGGGTGTTTCAGGGTGTTTCGGGGTGTTTCAGGGTGTTTTGGGGGTGTTTCAGGGTGTTCCTGGGTGTTTTGGGTGTTTTTGGGGTGTTTTGGTGTGTTTCAGGGTGTTTCGGGGTGTTTCAGGGTGTTTTGGGGGTGTTTCAGGGTGTTCCTGGGTGTTTTGGGGGTGTTTCTGGGTGTTTTTGGGGGTGTTTCTGGCCGTTTTGGGGTGTTTCGGGGTGTTTTCAGCACTCTGCCCCCTCCAGGTGGGGCAGCTCTTTGAGGAGGGCGTCCGGCAGGGGGTGTTTCTGGGTGTTTTTTGGGGTGTTTTGGGGGTGTTTCAGGGTGTTTCGGGTGTTTCTTGGGTGTTTCTGGGGGTGTTTCAGGGTGTTCCTGGGTGTTTTGGGGGTGTTTCTGGGTGTTTTGGGGGGTGTTTCTGGCCGTTTTGGGGTGTTTTCGGGTGTTTTCAGCGCTCTGCCCCCTCCAGGTGGGGCAGCTCTTTGAGGAGGGCATCCGGCAGGGGGTGTTTCAGGGTGTTTCTGGGTGTTTTGGGGGGTGTTTCAGGGTGTTTTGAGGGTGTTTCAGGGTGTTCCTGGGTGTTTTGGGGGGTGTTTCAGGGTGTTTTGGGGGTGTTTCTGGGTGTTTCTGGGGTGTTTCTGGCCGTTTTGGGGTGTTTTCGGGTGTTTTCAGCGCTCTGCCCCCCTCCAGGTGGGGCAGCTCTTCGAGGAGGGCGTCCGGCAGGGGGTGTTTCTGGGTGTTTTGGGGTGTTTTGGGGTGTTTTGGGGTGTTTCAGGGTGTTTTGGGGGTGTTTCAGGGTGTTTTTGGGGGTGTTTCTGGCCGTTTTGGGGTGTTTTCAGCGCTCTGCCCCCTCCAGGTGGGGCAGCTCTTCGAGGAGGGCGTCCGGCAGGGGGTGTTTCTGGGTGTTTTTGAGGTGTTTCAGGGTGTTTCAGGGTGTTTTGGGGGTGTTTCAGGGTGTTTTGGGGGTGTTTCAGGGTGTTTCTGGGTGTTTTTGGGGTGTTTTGGGGGTGTTTCTGGCTGTTTTGGGGGTGTTTCGGGGTGTTTCTGGGTGTTTTGGGGAGTGTTTCAGGTGTTTTGGGGGTGTTTCAGGGTGTTCCTGGGTGTTTTGGGGGTGTTTCTGGGTGTTTTGGGGTGTTTTGGGGGTGTTTCTGGCTGTTTTGGGGGTGTTTCGGGGTGTTTCTGGGTTTTTTGGGGGGTGTTTCAGGGTGTTTTGGGGGTGTTTCAGGGTGTTCGGGGGTGTTTTGGGGGTGTTTCTGGGTGTTTTTGGGGTGTTTCTGGCCGTTTTGGGGTGTTTTCGGGTGTTTTCAGCGCTCTGCGCCCTCCAGGTGGGGCAGCTCTTCGAGGAGGGCGTCCGGCAGGGGGTGTTTCTGGGTGTTTTTGGGGTGTTTCAGGGTGTTTCGGGGTGTTTTGGGGGTGTTTCAGGGTGTTTTGGGGGTGTTTCCGGGTGTTCCTGCGTGTTTTGGGGGTGTTTCTGGGTGTTTTTGGGGGTGTTTCTGGCCGTTTTGGGGTGTTTTCGGGTGTTTTCAGCGCTCTGCCCCCTCCAGGTGGGGCAGCTCTTCGAGGAGGGCGTCCGGCAGGGGGTGTTTCTGGGTGTTTTTGGGGTGTTTCAGGGTGTTTCGGGGTGTTTTGGCGGTGTTTCGGGGTGTTTTGGGGTGTTTCGGGGTGTTTTCAGCGCTCTGCGCCCTCCAGGTGGGGCAGCTCTTCGAGGAGGGCGTCCGGCAGGGGGTGTTTCTGGGTGTTTCTGGGGGTGTTTCAGGGTGTTTGGGGGTGTTTTTGGGGTGTTTCAGGGTGTTCCAGGGTGTTTTGGGGGTGTTTCAGGGTGTTCCTGGGTGTTTTGGGGGGTGTTTTGGGGGTGTTTCTGGGGTGTTTCTGGCCGTTTTGGGGTGTTTTCGGGTGTTTTCAGCGCTCTGCGCCCTCCAGGTGGGGCAGCTCTTCGAGGAGGGCGTCCGGCAGGGGTGTTTCTGGGTGTTTCTGGGGGTGTTTCAGGGTGTTCCTGGGTGTTTTTGGGGGTGTTTCAGGGTGTTTTGGGGGTGTTTCAGGGTGTTCCTGGGTGTTTTGGGGGTGTTTCTGGGTGTTTTTGGGGTGTTTCAGGGTGTTCCTGGGTGTTTTGGGGGTGTTTCGGGGTGTTCCTGGGTGTTTTCGGGTGTTCCTGGGTGTTTTGGGGGTGTTTCTGGGTGTTTTTGGGGTGTTTCTGGCCATTTTGGGGTGTTTTCGGGTGTTTTCAGCGCTCTGCCCCCTCCAGGTGGGGCAGCTCTTCGAGGAGGGCGTCTGGCAGGGGGTGTTTCTGGGTGTTTTTGGGTGTTTTGGGGGTGTTCCTGGGTGTTTTGGCCTGTTTTGGGGGTGTTTCAGGGTGTTCCTGGGTGTTTTGGGGGTGTTTTGGGGGTGTTTCTGGGTGTTTTTGGGGTGTTCCTGGGTGTTTTGGGGGTGTTTCAGGGTGTTTTGGGGGTGTTTCTGGCCGTTTTGGGGTGTTTTCGGGTGTTTTCAGCGCTCTGCGCCCTCCAGGTGGGGCAGCTCTTCGAGGAGGGCGTCCGGCAGGGGGTGTTTCTGGGTGTTTTTGGGGTGCTTAGGGGGTGTTTCAGGGTGTTTTGGGGGTGTTTCAGGGTTTTCCTGGGTGTTTTGGGGGTGTTTTGGGGGTGTTTCTGGGTGTTTTGAGGGGTGTTTCTGGCCGTTTTGGGGTGTTTTCGGGTGTTTTCAGCGCTCTGCTCCCTCCAGGTGGGGCAGCTCTTCGAGGAGGGCGTCCGGCAGGGGGTGTTTCTGGGTGTTTTTGGGGTGTTTTGGGGGTGTTTCAGTGTGTTTTGGGCAATTTTTGAGTTGTTTTGGGGTGTTTCAGGGTGTTTTGGGGGTGTTTCAGGGTGTTCCTGGGTGTTTTGGGTGTTTTTGGGGTGTTTTGGGGGTGTTTTGGGGTGTTTCAGGGTGTTTTGGGGGTGTTTCAGGGTGTTCCTGGGTGTTTTGGGGGTGTTTTGGGGGTGTTTCTGGGTGTTTTGAGGGGTGTTTCTGGCCGTTTTGGGGTGTTTTCGGGTGTTTTCAGCGCTCTGCCCCCTCCAGGTGGGGCAGCTCTTCGAGGAGGGTGTCCGGCAGGGGTTGTTTCTGGGTGTTTTTGGGGTGTTTTGGGGGTGTTTCAGGGTGTTTTGGGGTGTTTCAGGGTGTTTCGGGGTGTTTCAGGGTGTTTTGGGGGTGTTTCAGGGTGTTCCTGGGTGTTTTGGGTGTTTTTGGGGTGTTTTGGGTGTGTTTCAGGGTGTTTCGGGGTGTTTCTGGGTGTTTCTGGGGGTGTTTCAGGGTGTTCCTGGGTGTTTTGGGGGTGTTTCTGGGTGTTTTGGGGGGTGTTTCTGGCCGTTTTGGGGTGTTTTCGGGTGTTTTCAGCGCTCTGCCCCCTCCAGGTGGGGCAGCTCTTTGAGGAGGGCATCCGGCAGGGGGTGTTTCAGGGTGTTTCTGGGTGTTTTGGGGGGTGTTTCAGGGTGTTTTGAGGGTGTTTCAGGGTGTTCCTGGGTGTTTTGGGGGGTGTTTCAGGGTGTTTTGGGGGTGTTTCTGGGTGTTTCTGGGGTGTTTCTGGCCGTTTTGGGGTGTTTTCGGGTGTTTTCAGCGCTCTGCCCCCCTCCAGGTGGGGCAGCTCTTCGAGGAGGGCGTCCGGCAGGGGGTGTTTCTGGGTGTTTTGGGGGTGTTTTGGGGTGTTTTGGGGTGTTTCAGGGTGTTTTGGGGGTGTTTCAGGGTGTTTTTGGGGGTGTTTCTGGCCGTTTTGGGGTGTTTTCAGCGCTCTGCCCCCTCCAGGTGGGGCAGCTCTTCGAGGAGGGCGTCCGGCAGGGGGTGTTTCTGGGTGTTTTTGGGGTGTTTTGGGGGTGTTTCAGGGTGTTTGGGGGTGTTTCAGGGTGTTTTGGGGGTGTTTCAGGGTGTTCCTGGGTGTTTTTGGGGTGTTTTGGGGGTGTTTCAGGGTGTTTTTGGGGTGTTTCTGGCCGTTTTGGGGTGTTTTCGGGTGTTTTCAGCGCTCTGCCCCCTCCAGGTGGGGCAGCTCTTCGAGGAGGGCGTCTGGCAGGGGGTGTTTCTGGGTGTTTTTGGGGTGTTTTGGGGTGTTTTTGGGGTGTTTCACGGTGTTCCTGGGTGTTTTTTGGGTATTTTGGGGGGTTTTCGGGGTGTTTTGGGGGTGTTTCTGGCCGTTTTGGGGTGTTTTCGGGTGTTTTCAGCGCTCTGCGCCCTCCAGGTGGGGCAGCTCTTCGAGGAGGGCGTCCGGCGGGCGCAGAGCAGCGACTCCAGCCGCAGGGGCTGCTCCGCGTACGGCGCCCCGCGCGGGCACCCGCTACGCGCCGCCCTACGCGCCCAGGTGAGAGCGTGTCACCCGTGTCACCTGGTGTCACCCTGTGTCACCAGTGTCACCTAGTGTCACCTGGTGTTACCCTGTGTCACCCTGTGTCACCTCGCGTCACCCTGTGTCACCCCATCACCCCTTTGTGGGTGTTTGCCTCCGCTACGCGCCGCCCTACGCGCCCAGGTGAGAGCGTGTCACCCGTGTCACCTAGTGTCACCCGTGTCACCGAGTGTCACCTCGCGTCACCCTGTGTCACCCCATCACCTCCCTGTCACCCCTTTGTGGGTGTTCGTCTCCGCTACATGCCCCCCTACACGCCCAGGTGAGAGCGTGTCACCCGTGTCACCGAGTGTCACCTGGTGTCACCCTGTGTCACCTAGTGTCACCTCGCGTTACCCTGTGTCACCCGGTGTCACCCTGTGTCACCTCACGTCACCCTGTGTCACTTCATGTCACCTCTCGTCACCTTGCGTCACCCGTGTCACCCCGTGTCACCCGGTGTCACCTTCACCCTGTGTCACCCCTATCACCTCCCTGTCACCCCTTTTTGGTGTTTGTCTCCGCTACGCACTGCCCTACGCGCCCAGGTGAGAGTGTGTCAGCCGTGTCACCCGTGTCACCCCATGTCACCTCATGTCACCCTGTGTCACCTCGCGTCACCCTGTGTCACCTTGCGTCACCCGTGCCACCCGGTGTCACCTTGTGTCACCCCGTGTCACCCCATGTTACCCCGTGTCACCCTGTGTCACCCCATGTCACCTCCATCACCTGTCACCCCTTTGTGGGTGTTTGTCTCCACTACGCGCCCCCCACGCGCCCAGTTGAGAGCGCATCACCCGTGTCACCTCGTGTCACCCGTGTCACCCCGTGTCAACGCATGCCACCTCCATCACCTCCTTGTCACCCCCTTGTTGGTCCCCATGTCCATCTGCACCTGCCCGTGTCTCCGTGTCCGTCCCCATGTCCCCATGTCCTTGTGTCCCCATGTCCATCTCCACGTGCCCGTGTCCCCGTGTGCGTCCCCGTGTCCATCCCCATGTCCCCATGTCCTTGTGTCCCCGTCCCCATGTCCATCTCCGCATGCCCATGTCCCCATGTCCCCGTGTGCGTCCCCGTGTCCCCCTGTCCCCATGTCCGTGTCTCCGTGTCCGTCCCCGTGTCCCCATGTCCTTCTGTCCCCATGTCCCCATGTCCATCTCCACATGCCTGTGCCTCTGTGTCCGTCTCCATGTCCCCGTGTCCCCCTGTCCCCATGTCCATCTCCACGTGCCCATGTCCCCGTGTCCGTTCCTGTGTCCCCATGTCCCCGTGTCCCCATGTCCCCGTGTCCCCACGCTGACGTGGCCGTCCCCATGTCCATCTCCACGTGCCCATGTCCCCGTGTCCATTCCTGTGTCCCTGTGTCCCCATGTCCATCTCCACGTGCCTGTGTCCCCATGTCTCTGTGTCCCCGTGTCCATCCCCATGTCCCCATGTCCATCTCCACGTGCCCGTGTCCCCATGTCCCCGTGTCCCCGTGTCCCCGCGCTGACGTGGCCGTCCCCATGTCCATCTCCACATGCTCGTGTCTCCGTGTCCCCGTGTCCATCCCCGTGTCCCCATGTCCTTGTGTTCCCATGTCCATCTCCACATGCTCGTGTCTCCGTGTCCCCGTGTCCATCCCCATGTCCCCATGTCCTTGTGTTCCCATGTCCATCTCCACATGCTCGTGTCCCCATGTCCCCATGTCCCTGTGTCCCTGTGTCCCCCTGTCCCCAAGTCCATCTCCACGTGCCCGTGTCCCCGTGTCCGTCCCCGTGTCCATCCCCATGTCCCCATATCCTTGTGTCCCCGTCCCCATGTCCATCTCCACATGCCCATGTCCCCATGTCCCCGTGTGCGTCCCCGTGTCCCCACGTCCCCATGTCCATCTCCACGTGCCCGTGTCCCCATGTGTGTCCCCATGTCCCCGCGCTGACGTGTCCGTCCCCGTGTCCATCCCCATGTCCCCATATCCTTGTGTCCCCGTCCCCATGTCCATCTCCACATGCCCATGTCTCCATGTCCCCGTGTCCGTCCCCGTGTCCCCCTGTCCCCATGTCCATCTCCACATGCCCGTGTCCCCATGTGTGTCCCCATGTCCCCCTGTCCCCGCGCTGACGTGGCCGTCCCCATGTCCATCTCCACATGCTCGTGTCTCCGTGTCCCCGTGTCCATCCCCATGTCCCCGTGTCCCCACGTCCCCATGTCCATCTCCACATGCCCGTGTCCCCATGTCCCCATGTCCCTGTGTCCCTGTGTCCCCCTGTCCCCAAGTCCATCTCCACGTGCCCGTGTCCCCATGTGCGTCCCCGTGTCCATCCCCATGTCCCCATGTCCTTGTGTCCCCGTCCCCATGTCCATCTCCGCATGCCCATGTCCCCATGTCCCCGTGTGCGTCCCCGTGTCCCCATGTCCGTGTCTCCGTGTCCGTCCCCGTGTCCCCATGTCCTTCTGTCCCCATGTCCCCATGTCCATCTCCACATGCCTGTGCCTCTGTGTCCGTCTCCATGTCCCCGTGTCCCCCTGTCCCCATGTCCATCTCCACATGCCCATGTCCCCGTGTCCGTTCCTGTGTCCCCATGTCCCCGTGTCCCCCTGTCCATCTCCACATGCTCGTGTCTCCATGTCCCCGTGTCCGTCCCCGTGTCCCCACGTCCCCATGTCCATCTCCATGTGCCCATGTCCCCATGTCCCCATGTCCCCGCGCTGACGTGTCCCCGTGTCCCCAGCGCCCCCATGGACACCCAGCTCCTCAGCAACATCCACAGACTCTTCTCCGAGCGCGTTGACGTCTTCAGCCCCATCGAGTTCAACAAGGTGACGCGTCCCCAACGTCCCCAATGTCCCCAACGTCCCCATGCGACCCCCTGGGCTGGGAAACGGCTCCCAGGGGGTCCCTTGTGCCCCGTGTCCTCCGTGTCCCCAAGGTCCCATAACCAGGTCCAAGGGGGTCCCTGGTGTCCCCAGTGGCTGATCGCCACCCCCAAGGTGCCCCCATCGTCACATCCCCGACGTCACCAGTGTCCCCAAAGTGTCCCCGATGTCCCCAGTGTCCCCAATGCCCCCAGTGTCCCCAACGTCCCCAACGTCCCCAATGTCCCCACGCGACCCCCTGGCTGGGAAACGGCTCCCAGGGGGTCCCTTGTGCCCCGTGTCCTCCATGTCCCCAAGGTCCCATAACCAGGTCCAAGGGGGTCCCCGGTGTCCCCAAGGCCTGATCGCCACCCCCAAGGTGGCCCCATCGTCACATCCCCGACGTCCCCAATGTCCCCAAAGTGTCCCCGATGTCCCCAGTGTCCCCAATGCCCCCAGTGTCCCCAACGTCCCCAACGTCCCCAATGTCCCCAACGTCCCCACGCGACCCCCTGGGCTGGGAAACGGCTCCCAGGGGGTCCCTTGTGCCCCGTGTCCTCCATGTCCCCAAGGTCCCATAACCAGGTCCAAGGGGGTCCCCGGTGTCCCCAGGGCCTGATCGCCACCCCCAAGGTGCCCCCATCGTCACATCCCCGACGTCCCCAATGTCCCCAAAGTGTCCCCGATGTCCCCAGTGTCCCCAACCTCCCCAATGTCCCAGTGCCCCCAGTGTCCCCAATGCCCCTAGTGTCCCCGATGTCCCCAGGTGTCAGTGCTGATGGGCGTCATCAAACTGGGGCTGAAGTCCCCAATGTCCCCAGTGTCCCCAACATCCCCAATGTCCCATTGCCCCCAGTGTCCCCAGTGTCCCCAACATCCCCAATGTCCCATTGCGCCCAGTGTCCCCAGTGTCCCCAGGTGTCAGTGCTGATGGGCGTCATCAAACTGGGGTTGAAGTCCCCGATGTCCCCAATGCCCCCAAGATCCCCAATGTCCCCAACGTCCCCACGCGACCCCCTGGGCTGGGAAACGGCTCCTGGGGGTCCCTTGTGCCCCGTGTCCTCCATGTCCCCAAGGTCCCATAACCAGGTCCAAGGGGGTCCCCGGTGTCCCCAGGGGCTGATCGCCACCCCCAAGGTGCCCCCATCGTCACATCCCCGACGTCCCCAATGTCCCCAAAGTGTCCCCGATGTCCCCAGTATCCCCAACCTCCCCAATGTGCCATTGCCCCCAGTGTCCCCAATGCCCCTAGTGTCCCCGATGTCCCCAGGTGTCAGTGCTGATGGGCGTCATCAAACTGGGGCTGAAGTCCCCAATGTCCCCAGTGTCCCCAACATCCCCAGTGTCCCCAACATCCCCAACGCCCCCAGTGTCCCCAATGTCCCCAACATCCCCAATGTTCCCAATGTCCCCAACATCCCCAATGCCCCGAGTGTCCCCAATGCCCCCAGTGTCCCCAACGTCCCCAACGCCCCCAGTGTCCCCAACGTCCCCAACATCCCCAATGTCCCCAGTGTCCCCAACACCCTCATTGTCCCCAACGTCCCCGCCGTCCCCAGGTGTCGGTGCTCACGGGCGTCATCAAGCTGGGGCTGAAGTCCCCAGTGTCCCCAACGCCCCCAATGTCCCCAATGCCCCCAACGCCCCCAATGCCCCCAACATCCCCAATGTCCCCAATGCCCCCAACACCCCCATTGTCCCCATTGTCCCCAATGTCCCCAGGTGTCGGTGCTCACCGGGGTCATCAAGCTGAGGATGAAGTCCCTGATGTCCCCAATGTCCCCAATGTCCCCAATGCCCCAAATGTCCCCAATGCCCCCAACACCCCCATTGTCCCCAATGTCCCCAACGTCCCCAATGCCCCCAACACCCCCAATGTCCCCAGTGTCCCCATTGTCCCCAACACCCCCATTGTCCCCAATGTCCCCATTGTCCCCATTGTCCCCATTGTCCCCAATGTCCCCAGGTGTCGGTGCTCACCGGCGTCATCAAGCTGGGGCTGAAGTCCCCAATGCCCCCCAACATCCCCAATGTCCCCAGTGTCCCCATTGTCCCCAGTGTCCCCAACACCCCCATTGTCCCCAATGTCCCCAATGTCCCCAACACCCCCAATGTCCCCAACACCCTCAATGTCCCCAACGCCCCCAATGCCCCCAATGCCCCCAATGTCCCCAACACCCCCAATGCCCCCAACACCCCCATTGTCCCCATTGTCCCCGTTGTCCCCAGGTGTCGGTGCTCACCGGCGTCATCAAGCTGGGGCTGAAGTCCCCGATGTCCCCAACACCCCCAGTGTCCCCAACGTCCCCATTGTCCCCATTGTCCCCAATGTCCCCAGGTGTCGGTGCTCACCGGCGTCATCATACTGGGGCTGAAGTCCCCGATGTCCCCAATGTCCCCAATGTCCCCAATGTCCCCAATGTCCCCAAAGTGTCCCCGATGTCCCCAGTGTCCCCAACCTCCCCAATGTGCCATTGCCCCCAGTGTCCCCAGTGTCCCCAGGTGTCGGTGCTGACGGGCGTCATCAAACTGGGGTTGAAGTCCCCGATGTCCCCAATGCCCCCAACATCCCCAATGTCCCCAACGTCCCCAATGTCCCCAACGTCCCCACGCGACCCCCTGGGCTGGGAAACGGCTCCTGGGGGTCCCTTGTGTCCCGTGTCCTCCGTGTCCCCAAGGTCCCATAACCAGGTCCAAGGGGGTCCCCGGTGTCCCCAGGGGCTGATCGCCACCCCCAAGGTGCCCCCATCGTCACATCCCCGACGTCCCCAATGTCCCCAAAGTGTCCCCGATGTCCCCAGTGTC
>NW_028289850.1:0-49699 GCF_059628265.1 Tinamus guttatus | reverse complement strand
GGGGGGCAGTGCCTGGGCCCCCATAGGGTCCATAGGGGGGATCCCGGATGCCTGGGCCCCTATGGAATCTATAGGGGGGATCCCGGATGCCTGGGCCCTTATGGAATCTATAGGGGGGATCTCGGATGCCTGGGCCCCTAT
Source organism: Tinamus guttatus (assembly GCF_059628265.1). Taxonomy (NCBI): domain Eukaryota; kingdom Metazoa; phylum Chordata; class Aves; order Tinamiformes; family Tinamidae; genus Tinamus; species Tinamus guttatus. Next base: position 49,558 of record NW_028289850.1, on the reverse strand, counting down.
GGAATCTATAGGGGGGATCTCGGATGCCTGGGCCCCTATGGAATCTATAGGGGGGATCTCGGATGCCTGGGCCCCTATGGAATCTATAGGGGGGGATCTCGGACGCCTGGGGCCCTATGGAATCTATAGGGGGGATCCCGGATGCCTGGGCCCCTATGGAATCTATAGGGGGGATATCGGATGCCTGGGCCCCTATGGAATCTATAGGGGGGATCTCGGACGCCTGGGCCCCTATGGGGTCCATAGGGGGGATCCCGGATGCCTGGGGCCCTATGGAATCTATAGGGGGGGATCCCGGATGCCTGGGCCCCTATGGAATCTATAGGGGGGATCCCGGATGCCTGGGCCCTTATAGAATCTGTAGGGGGGGATCCCGGATGCCTGGGGCCGTATGGAATCTATAGGGGGGGATCTCGGATGCCTGGGCCCCTATGGAATCTGTAGGGGGGATCCCGGATGCCTGGGGCCCTATGGAATCTATAGGGGGGATCCCGGATGCCTGCGCCCCTATGGAATCTATAGGGGGGGGATCTCGGATGCCTGGGCCCCTATGGAATCTATAGGGGGGGATCCCGGACGCCTGGGCCCCTATGGGGTCCATAGGGGGGATCTCGGATGCCTGGGCCCCTATGGAATCTATAGGGGATATCGCGGACGCCTAGGCCCTTATGGGGTTTGTAGGGGGCATCCTGGACGCCTGGGCCCTTATGGAATCTATAGGTTGTTGCCCCAATGGTTGGGTTTTTATGGGGTCTATGGGAGGTGCCTGTTCCCCTATGGGATCCATCCGTCCCTGCCCCATGGGGTCTATGGGGGGATTCATAGGGTCTATAGGGGCTCCTGGTCCCTAGGGGGTCTATAGGGAGTTCTATAGGGGTTCCTGGTCCTTGTGGGATCTGTAGGGGCCCATGGGATCCATAGGGGTTCCTGGTCCCTATGGGATCCGTAGGGGTTCCCGGTCCCTATGGGATCCGTAGGGCTCCATGGGTGGGGGCTTCCCGGTCCCTATGGGATCTATAGGGGGTTCCCGGTGCCTATGGGATCCATAGGGTGTTCCTGGCTCCTATGGGATCCATAGGAGTTCCTGGTCACTATGGGATCCGTAGGGATCCATCGGGTGCTCCTGGTCCCTATGGGATCCATAGGGGTTCCCGGTCCCTATGAGATCCATAGGGGTGTTCCTGGTCCCTATGGGATCCATAGGGGTCCATAGGGGTGTTCCTGGTCCCTATGGGATCCATAGCGGGTTCCCGGTCCCTATGGGATCTATAGGGATCCATAGGGGGGTTCTCGGTCCCTATGGGATCCATAGGGGGTTCCTGGTCTCTATGGGATCTGTAGAGGTCCATAGGGGGTTGCCGGCCCCTATGGGATCCATAGGAGGTTCCCGGCCCCTATGGGATCCATAGGAGTTCCTGGCCCCTATGGGATCTATAGGGGTCCATGGGGGGGTTCCTGGTCCCTATGGGATCCATAGGGCTCCATGGAGGGGTTCCCAGTCCCTATGGGATCCATAGGGGTGTTCCCGGTCCCTATGGGATCCATAGGGGTCCATAGGGGTTCCCGGTCCCTATGGGATCCATAGGCGGTTTCCGGTCCCTATGGGATCCATAGGGATCCATTGGGTGTTCCCAGTCCCTATGGGATCCATTGGGTGTTCCCGGTCCCTATGGGATCCATAGGGATCCATCGGGTGTTCCCGGTCCCTATGGGATCCATAGGGGTCCATAGGGGGTTCCCGGTCCCTATGGGATCCATAGGGATCCATCGGGTGTTCCCGGTCCCTATGGGATCCATAGGGGTCCATAGGGGGTTCCCGGTCCCTATGGGATCCATAGGGATCCTTTGGGTGTTCCCGGTCCCTATGGGATCCATAGGGGTCCATAGGGTTTTCCCGGTCCCTATGGGATCCATAGGGGGGTTCCCGGTCCCTATGGGATCCATAGGGATCCATTGGGTGTTCCTGGTCCCTATGGGATCCATAGGGGGTTCCCGGTCCCTATGGGATCCATAGGGGCGTTCCCGGTCCCTATGGGATCCATAGGGGTTCCTGGTCCCTATGGGATCCATAGGGATCCATAGGGGGTTCCCGTTCCCTATGGGATCCATAGAGGTTCCCGGTCCCTATGGGATCCATAGGGATCCTTTGGGTGTTCCTGGTCCCTATGGGATCCATAGGGGTCCATAGCGGGGTTCCTGGTCCCTATGGGATCCATAGCGGGGTTCCCGGTCCCTATGGGATCCATAGGGATCCATTGGGTGTTCCCAGTCCCTATGGGATCCATAGGGGTGTTCCTGGTCCCTATGGGATCCATCGGGTGTTCCTGGTCCCTATGGGATCCATAGGGGGGTTCCTGGTCCCTATGGGATCCATAGGGGTCCATAGGGGGGTTCCCGGTCCCTATGGGATCCATAGGGGTGTTCCTGGTCCCTATGGGATCCATAGGGGGTTCCCGGTCCCTATGGGATCCATAGGGGTCCATAGGGGGGTTCCCGGTCCCTATGGGATCCACAGGGGGGTTCCCGGTCCCTATGGGATCCATACGTCCCCCGCAGCGGCCATGCCGGCCCCCCCCGCGGCCGAGCTGTTTTCCAAGGAGGATCCCGAGCGGCTGTTCCGGGACCTGCGCGAGGTCGGACACGGCTCCTTCGGCGCCGTCTACCGCGTGAGTGTCACCCGGCGTCACCCGGCGTCACCCGGTGTCCCCAAGTGTCACCCGGTGTCACCCGGTGTCCCTATGGGCTCCCCTCGTGTCCCCTTTGGGGACCTGCGGGAGGTCGGACACGGCTCCTTCGGTGCCATCTACCGCGTGAGTGTCACCCGGCGTCACCCGGTGTCACCCGGCATCACCCGGCGTCACCCGTTGTCCCTGTGACATCCCCTGGTGTCCCTATGGGGTCCCTATGGCAACCCCTGGTGTCCCCTTTGGGGACCTGCGGGAGGTCGGACACAGCTCCTTTGGTGCCGTCTACCGCGTGAGTGTCACCCGGTGTCACCCGGTGTCACCCGGCGTCACCCGGCGTCACCCGGTGTCCCTATGGTGTCACGTGGTGTCCCTATGCCGTCCCCTTGCGTCCCCATCCTGTCCCCTTTTGAGAGCTGTGTGAGATCCCCGCGCGTCACCCGGTGTCACCCGGCGTCACCCGGCGTCACCTGGTGTCCCCAAGTGTCACCCGGTGTCACCCGGTGTCCCTATGGTGTCACGTGGTGTCCCTATGCCATCCCCTGGCGTCCCCATCCTGTCCCCTTTTGAGAGCTGTGTGAGATCCCCCCGCGTCACCCGGCGTCACCCGGCGTCACCCGGCGTCACCCGGTGTCCTCGTGCTGTCCCCCGGTGTCCCCAGGCCCGCGACGCGCGCACGGACGAGGTGGTGGCCGTCAAGAAGGTGTCGTACAGCGGGAAACGGGCCAGCGAGGTGGGGACAACGGGGGACGAATGGGGACATGGGGACATGGGGGACATGGGGGGGACATGGGGACAATGGGGACGGGAAGGGACCGGGAAGGGGCCCAGGAGTCCGGGGGGAGCGTCTGGAGGGGCTGGGAGGGGGGTCCGGGTGTTCCCGGTGTCCGGGTGTCCCTCATGTCCAGGTGTCCCTGGTGTCCAGGTGTCTCTGGGTTCCGGGTGTTCCTGGTGTCTGGGTGTCTCTGGGTTCCGGGTGTCCCCAGTGTCCGGGTGTCCCTGGTGTCCGGGTGTCTCTGGGTTCCGGGTGTCCCTCACGTCCGGGTGTCTCTGGGTTCCGGGTGTCCCCGGTGTCTGGGGGGGTCCTGAGGGTGTCTGGGGTTCCGGGTGTTCCCGATGTCCAGGTGTCCCTGACATGCGGATGTCCCTCACGTCCGGGTGTCCCCGGGCTCTGGGTGTCCCCAGTGTGTCCGGGTGTTCCTGGTGTCTGGGTGTCCCTGACGTCCGGGTGTTCCCGGTGTTGGGGTGTCCCTGATATCCGGGTGTTCCTGGTGTCCGGGAGTGCCTGGAGGGTCTCCGGGTGTTGGGGTGTCCCTGACGTGCGGGTGTTCCTGGTGTCGGGGTGTCCCCGGGTTCTGGGTGTCCCTGGGCTCTGGGTCTCCGTCACGTCCGGGTGTTCCCGTTGTCTGGGTGTCCCTGTTATCCAGGTGTTCCCGGTGTCGGGGTGTCCCTGACATCCGGGTGTTCCTGGTGTCGGGGTGTCCCCGGGTTCTGGGTGTTCCTGTTGTCCGGGTGTCCCTGATATCCGGGTGTCCCCGGTGTCGGGGTGTCCCTGACATCCGGTTGTCCCCGTTGTCCGGGTGTCCCTGATATCCGGGTGTTCCCGTTGTCCGGGTGTCCCTGACGTGCGGGTGTTCCCGTTGTCCGGTTGTTCCCCTGTCCGGGTGTCCCCAGCGGTGGCAGGACATCGTGCGGGAGGTGACGCTGCTGCGGCGGCTGCGACACCCCAACACCGTGGAGTTCCGGGGGTGCTACCTGCGGGGACACACGGCCTGGGTACGGTGACATGGGGACACCGCGTGGGTACGGGTGACACGGGGACACCCCAACACCGTGGGGACATGGGGACACGGTGACACTGCGGGACATGGTGACACCGCGTGGGTACGGTGACATGGGAACACCGCGACACGGTGACACCGCGTGGGTACGGGTGACATGGGGACACCGTGACACGGTGACACCGCATGGGTATGGGTGACATTGTGACACCGTGTGCATACGGTGACAACGCGGGGGTACGGGTGACACGGGGACACCCCAACACCATGGGGACATGGGGACACGGTGACACTGTGGGACACAGGGACACCGCGTGGATACGGTGACACGGGGACACGGTGACACCGCGTGGGTACGGTGACATGGGAACACCGCGACACGGTGACACCGCGTGGGTTCGGGTGACACAGGAACACTGTGGGGACACCCCAACACTGTGGGGACATGGGGACACGGTGACACTGCGGGACACGGTGACACCGCGTGGGTACGGGTGACATGGGAACACCGCGACACGGTGACACCGCGGGGACATGGGGACAATGGGGGGACACGGGGGGTTGGGGACAAGGGGGACCCAGACACGGGGGCTGCAGCCCCATGGGGACGTGTGGGGCAGGGGGGACCCCCATGTGGGGCAGGGACCTCCATGTGGGGCAGGGGGCTCCTGTGTGGGGCAGGGGAGCCCCCATGTGGGGCAGGGCTCCCTGTGGGGCAGGGGACTCCCGTGTGGGGCAGGGGGGACCCCATGGGGCAGGGACCTCCATGTGGGGCAGGGGAGCCCCCGTGTGGGTCGGGGCTCCCGTGTGGGGCAGGATGGACCCCCATGTGGGGCAGGGATCCCATGTGGGGCAGGGAGACCCCATGTGGGTCAGGGGACTCCTTTGTGGGGCAGGATGGACCTCATGTGGGTCAGAGCTCCCGTGTGGGGCAGGATGGAGCCCCGCTATGGGGCAGGGCCCCGCTATGGGGCAGGGATCCCATGTGGGGCTGGGACCCCCATGTGGGGCAGGGGGGACCCATGTGGGGCAGGGAGCCCCCATGTGGGTCAGAGCTCCCGTGTGGGGCAGGATGGACCCCTGTGTGGGGCAGGGCCCCGCTATGGGGCAGGATGGAGCCCCGCTATGGGGCAGGGCCCCGCTATGGGGCAGGATGAAGCCCCGCTATGGGGCAGGGCCCCACTATGGGGCAGGATGGAGCCCCGCTATGGGGCAGGGCCCTGCTATGGGGCAGGATGAAGCCCCGCTATGGGGCAGGGCCCCGCTATGGGGCAGGATGAAGCCCCGCTATGGGGCAGGGCCCCACTATGGGGCAGGATGGAGCCCCGCTATGGGGCAGGGCCCCGCTATGGGGCAGGGCGCTGACCGCGTGCCCCACAGCTGGCCATGGAGTACTGCGTGGGCTCGGCCTCCGACCTGCTGGAAGGTGAGAGTGGGGGGCGCTATGGGGCAGGGAGCCACGGGGGGTCCCGCTATGGGGCAGGGACCCACGGGGAGGTCCTGCTATGGGGCAGAGCCATGGGGCGCCCCACAGAGGGGAGCCCGCTATGGGGCAGGGACCCATGGGGGGTCCCGCTATGGGGCAGGGATCCATGGGGTGCCCCATGGGGGGCCCTGCTATGGGGCAGGGACCCATGGGGGGTCCCGCTATGGGGCAGGGACCCATGGGGCGCTCTACGGGGGGATCCCGCTATGGGGTAGGGACCCACGGGGGGTCCCACTATGGGGCAGGAATCCATGGGGCGCCCCACAGTGGGTCCCGCTATGGGTGCCCGCTATGGGGCAGGGATCCGTGGGGCGCCCCACGGTGCGTCCCGCTATGGGGCAGGGATCCATGAGGCGCCCCACGGCAGGGGTTCTGCTATGGGGCAGGGCTATGGGGCAGGGACCCATGGGGCGTCCCACGGGGGGATCCCGCTATGGGGCAGGGACCCACGGGGAAGCCCCGCTATGGGGCAGGGATCCGTGGGGCGCCCCACGGAGAGTCCTGCTATGGATCCATGGGGCGCCCCACGGTGGGTCCCGCTATGGGGCAGGGCTATGGGGCGCCCCACGGAGGGTCCCGCTATGGATCCGTGGGGCGCCCCACGGCAGGGGTTCTGCTATGGGGCAGGGCTATGGGGTGCCCCATGGGGGGTCCCGCTATGGGTCCCGCTATGGGGCAGGGATCCGTGGGGCGCCCCACGGCGCCGCCCTCACGCTGCCCCTGCCCCCCAAGCGCACCGGAAGCCGCTGCAGGAGGTCGAGATCGCGGCCGTCGTCCATGGGGCGCTGCAGGGCCTGGCCTATCTGCACGGCCAGGGCGTCATCCACCGGTGCGACCCACGGCGGGACCGCGACCCACGGCGGGATCCATGGGGCGACCCACGGCGCGACCGCGACCCACGGCGGGACCCACGGGGTGACCCTGACCCACAGCGCGACCCACGGCGGGACCCACGGCGGGACCCACAGCGCGACCCTGACCCACGGCGGGACCCACAGCGCGACCCACGGCGGGACCGCGACCCACGGCGGGACCCATGGGGTGACCCACGGCGGGACCCACGGCGGGACCCATGGGTGACCCTGACCCACGGCGGGACCCATGGGGTGACCGCGACCTACAGCGCGACCCACGGCGGGACCCACGGCGCGACCCACGGCGAGACCCTGACCCACGGCGCGACCCACGGTGGGGCCCATGGCGCCTGTTCCCTGCCGTCTGCCTGTCTCCCCGTGGCCGCCTGTACTTGGCTCTCCCAGCCCAGCGCGGCTGGGTGTCCCCATGTGCGGTGACGTCCGCCTGTTGCGGTGACACATGCCCGTCCCAGTGACATCTGCCCGCATGTGGTGACACCCGCCCGTCGCGGTGACGTTTCCCGTCGCGGTGACGTTTCCCCATCACGGTGACGTTTCCCGTCGCGGTGACGTTTCCCCGTCACGGTGACGTTTTCCCGTCACGGTGACGTCCACCCGTCGCGGTGACGTTTCCCGTCATGGTGATGTCTACCCGTCACGGTGACATTTTCCCATCGCGGTGACGTTTCCCGTCACGGTGACGTTTCCGCCTGTCGCGATGACGTTTCCCCGTCACGGTGACGTTTCCCATCACGGTGACGTTTCCGCCTGTCACGGTGACATTTCCCATCGCGGTGACGTTTCCCCGTCATGGTGACATTTCCCCGTCGCGGTGACGTTTTCCCATCACGGTGACATTTCCCATCACGGTGACGTTTCCCCATCGCGGTGACATTTCCTATCGCGGTGACATTTCCCCGTCACGGTGACGTTTCCCCGTCGTGGTGACGTTTCCCGTCGCGGTGACGTTTCCCCGTTGCGGTGATGTCCGCCTGTCGCGGTGACGTTTCCCTCCCGTCGCGGTGACGCTTCCGCCTGTCGCAGGGACGTCAAGGCCGGGAACATCCTCCTGGCCGAGCCCGGGCGGGTGAAACTGGGAGACTTTGGCTCCGCCTCCACGGGGAGCCCGGCCAACTCCTTCGTGGGGACGCCATATTGGTGAGGGGACAATGGGGACAATGGGGACATGGGGACAATGGGGGGACATCGGGGGACATGGGGACAATGGGGACAATGGGGACATGGGGACAATGGGGGGACACGGGGACAATGGGGACACGGGGACAATGGAGGGACATGGGGGCACAATGGAGACAATGGGGGGACAATGGGGGACAATGGGGACATTGGGGGACACGGGGACAATGGGGGGGCATGGGGACATGGGGGGACATGGGGACAATGGGGACAATGGGGGGACAATGGGGACATGGGGGACAATGGGGACATGGGGACAATGGGGACAATGGGGGGACATCGGGGACATGGGGGGACATGGGGACAATGGGGACATGGGGACAATGGGGGGACATGGGGGGACAACGGGGGGATATAGGGGGACATTGGGGACATTGGGGACGGGGGGGATATGGGTGGACAATGGGGACATGGGGGGATATTGGGGACATGGGGGGACACAGGGGACAATGGGGGACATTGGGACGTGGGGGGATATGGGACATGGGGGAACCTTGGGGACACATGGGGGCATTGGGGACATTGGGGACATGTGGGGACACATGGGGACATGGGGCAACAAGGGGGGACATGGGGACATTGGGGACATGGGGGATGCACGGGGACATGGGGGGACATTGGGGGGACCCAAGGGGACATTGGGGACATGGGGACACAGGGGGATATTGGGGACATGGGGGGATGTGTGGGGACACAGAGGACACAGGGTGACATGGGGGGATATTGGGGACATGGGAGATGTTGGGGACACATGGGGGGACATTGGGGACACAGGGGGACATGGGGGATATTGGTGACCTGGGGGGACATTGGGGACATGGGGGGACATTGGGGATATGTGGGGACACAGGGGTGAGCGGATTAGGGACACAGGGGACACGGGGACATGACACATTGGGGACATGGGACACGGGGGGACGTTGGGGACATGGGAGGGTGTTGGGGGACACGTGGGGACATGGGATGCAGGGGGACATGGGGACATGGGGGATATTGGTGACCTGGGGGGACATTGGGGACATGGGGGATGTTGGGGACATGAGGGGACATGGGGGACATGGGGGGATATTGGGGACACAGGGGGACATGGGGGATGTTGGGGACATGGGGTGACATGGGGGGACAATGGGGATATATGGGGACACATGGGGGCACATTGGGGACATGGGGAGGACACGGGGGCACATTGGGGACATGGGACACGGGGAATGTTGGGGACATGGGGGGACATTGGGGACATGGGGGGATATTGGGGACATGGGGGGACATGGGGGGACATTGGGGACATGGGGGGATATTGGGGACACAAGGGGACATGGGGGGGATATTGGGGACACATGGGGGGTATTGGGGACATGGGGACACATGGGGGGACATTGGGGACACATGGGGGGGTATTGGGGACATGGGGACACCGCGGGGACGCTCTGCGTGTCCCCGTCCCCAGGATGGCCCCCGAGGTGATCCTGGCCATGGACGAGGGACAGTACGACGGGAGGGCGGACGTGTGGTCATTGGGGATCACCTGCATCGAGCTGGGTGACAATGGGGACAATGGGGACAATGGGGACAACGGGGACAACGGGGGGACACGTGTGGTCATTGGGGATCACCTGCATCGAGCTGGGTGACAATGGGGACAATGGGGACAATGGGGGGACACGTGTGGTCATTGGGGATCACCTGCATCGAGCTGGGTGACAATGGGGACAATGGGGACAATGGGGACAACGGGGACAACGGGGGGACACGTGTGGTCATTGGGGATCACCTGCATCGAGCTGGGTGACAATGGGGACAATGGGGACAATGGGGACAATGGGGGGACACGTGTGGTCATTGGGGATCACCTGCATCGAGCTGGGTGACAATGGGGACAATGGGGACAATGGGGACAACGGGGGGACACGTGTGGTCATTGGGGATCACCTGCATCGAGCTGGGTGACAATGGGGACAATGGGGACAACAGGGACAATGGGGGGACACGTGTGGTCATTGGGGATCACCTGCATCGAGCTGGGTGACAATGGGGACAACGGGGACAATGGGGACAATGGGGGGACACGTGTGGTCATTGGGGATCACCTGCATCGAGCTGGGTGACAATGGGGACAACGGGGACAATGGGGACAATGGGGGGACACGTGTGGTCATTGGGGATCACCTGCATCGAGCTGGGTGACAATGGGGACAACGGGGACAATGGGGACAATGGGGGGACACGTGTGGTCATTGGGGATCACCTGCATCGAGCTGGGTGACAATGGGGACAATGGGGACAATGGGGGGACACGTGTGGTCATTGGGGATCACCTGCATCGAGCTGGGTGACAATGGGGACAATGGGGACAATGGGGACAATGGGGGGACACGTGTGGTCATTGGGGATCACCTGCATCGAGGTGGGTGACAATGGGGACAACGGGGACAATGGGGACAATGGGGGGACACGTGTGGTCATTGGGGATCACCTGCATCGAGCTGGGTGACAATGGGGACAATGGGGACAATGGGGGGACACGTGTGGTCACTGGGGATCACCTGAATCGAGCTGGGTGACAACGGGGACAATGGGGACAATGGGGACAATGGGGGGACACGTGTGGTCATTGGGGATCACCTGCATCGAGCTGGGTGACAATGGGGACAACGGGGACAATGGGGACAATGGGGGGACACGTGTGGTCACTGGGGATCACCTGAATCGAGCTGGGTGACAATGGGGACAATGGGGACAATGGGGACAATGGGGGGACACGTGTGGTCATTGGGGATCACCTGCATCGAGCTGGGTGACAATGGGGACGACGGGGACAATGGGGACAATGGGGGGACACGTGTGGTCATTGGGGATCACCTGCATCGAGCTGGGTGACAATGGGGACAATGGGGACAATGGGGACAATGGGGGACACGTGTGGTCATTGGGGATCACCTGCATCGAGCTGGGTGACAATGGGGACAATGGGGACAATGGGGGGACACGTGTGGTCACTGGGGATCACCTGCATCGAGCTGGGTGACAATGGGGACAATGGGGACAATGGGGGGACACGTGTGGTCATTGGGGATCACCTGCATCGAGCTGGGTGACAATGGGGACAATGGGGACAACGGGGACAATGGGGACAACAGGGGGACACGTGTGGTCATTGGGGATCACCTGCATCGAGCTGGGTGACAATGGGGACAATGGGGACAATGGGGACAATGGGGACAACGGGGGGACACGTGTGGTCATTGGGGATCACCTGCATCGAGCTGGGTGACAATGGGGACAACGGGGACAATGGGGACAACGGGGTGACACGTGTGGTCATTGGGGATCACCTGCATCGAGCTGGGTGACAATGGGGACAATGGGGACAATGGGGACAATGGGGGGACACGTGTGGTCATTGGGGATCACCTGCATCGAGCTGGGTGACAATGGGGACAATGGGGACAATGGGGACAATGGGGACAACGGGGGGACACGTGTGGTCATTGGGGATCACCTGCATCGAGCTGGGTGACAACGGGGACAATGGGGACAATGGGGGGACACGTGTGGTCATTGGGGATCACCTGCATCGAGCTGGGTGACAATGGGGACAATGGGGACAACGGGGACAATGGGGGGACACGTGTGGTCATTGGGGATCACCTGCATCGAGCTGGGTGACAATGGGGACAATGGGGACAATGGGGACAATGGGGGGACACGTGTGGTCATTGGGGATCACCTGCATCGAGCTGGGTGACAATGGGGACAATGGGGACAATGGGGGGACACGTGTGGTCATTGGGGATCACCTGCATCGAGCTGGGTGACAATGGGGACAATGGGGACAATGGGGACAACGGGGGGACACGTGTGGTCATTGGGGATCACCTGCATCGAGCTGGGTGACAATGGGGACAATGGGGACAATGGGGACAATGGGGGGACACGTGTGGTCATTGGGGATCACCTGCATCGAGCTGGGTGACAATGGGGACAACGGGGACAATGGGGACAATGGGGACAACGGGGACAATGGGGGGACACGTGTGGTCATTGGGGATCACCTGCATCGAGCTGGGTGACAATGGGGACAATGGGGACAATGGGGACAATGGGGGGACACGTGTGGTCATTGGGGATCACCTGCATCGAGCTGGGTGACAATGGGGACAATGGGGACAATGGGGACAATGGGGGGACACGTGTGGTCACTGGGGATCACCTGCATCGAGCTGGGTGACAATGGGGACAATGGGGGGACACGTGTGGTCATTGGGGATCACCTGCATCGAGCTGGGTGACAATGGGGACAATGGGGACAATGGGGACAATGGGGACAATGGGGGGACACGTGTGGTCATTGGGGATCACCTGCATCGAGCTGGGTGACAATGGGGACAATGGGGACAATGGGGGGACACGTGTGGTCATTGGGGATCACCTGCATCGAGCTGGGTGACAATGGGGACAATGGGGACAATGGGGGACACGTGTGGTCATTGGGGATCACCTGCATCGAGCTGGGTGACAATGGGGACAATGGGGACAATGGGGGGACACGTGTGGTCATTGGGGATCACCTGCATCGAGCTGGGTGACAATGGGGACAATGGGGACAATGGGGACAATGGGGGACACGTGTGGTCATTGGGGATCACCTGCATCGAGCTGGGTGACAATGGGGACAATGGGGACAATGGGGGGACACGTGTGGTCATTGGGGATCACCTGCATCGAGCTGGGTGACAATGGGGACAATGGGGACAACGGGGGGACACGTGTGGTCATTGGGGATCACCTGCATCGAGCTGGGTGACAATGGGGACAACGGGGACAATGGGGACAATGGGGACAATGGGGGGACACGTGTGGTCATTGGGGATCACCTGCATCGAGCTGGGTGACAATGGGGACAATGGTGACAATGGGGACAATGGGGGGACACGTGTGGTCATTGGGGATCACCTGCATCGAGCTGGGTGACAATGGGGACAACGGGGACAATGGGGGGACACGTGTGGTCATTGGGGATCACCTGCATCGAGCTGGGTGACAATGGGGACAATGGGGGGACAATGGGGACAATGGGGACAACGGGGGGACACGTGTGGTCATTGGGGATCACCTGCATCGAGCTGGGTGACAATGGGGACAATGGGGACAATGGGGACAATGGGGACAACGGGGGGACACGTGTGGTCATTGGGGATCACCTGCATCGAGCTGGGTGACAATGGTGACAATGGGGACAACGGGGACAATGGGGACAATGGGGGGAGACGTGTGGTCATTGGGGATCACCTGCATCGAGCTGGGTGACAATGGGGACAATGGGGACAATGGGGACAATGGGGGGACACGTGTGGTCATTGGGGATCACCTGCATCGAGCTGGGTGACAATGGGGACAATGGGGACAATGGGGACAACGGGGGGACACGTGTGGTCATTGGGGATCACCTGCATCGAGCTGGGTGACAATGGGGACAATGGGGGACAATGGGGGGACACGTGTGGTCATTGGGGATCACCTGCATCGAGCTGGGTGACAATGGGGACAACGGGGACAATGGGGTGACAATGGGGACAATGGGGGGACACGTGTGGTCATTGGGGATCACCTGCATCGAGCTGGGTGACAATGGGGACAATGGGGACAATGGGGACAATGGGGGGACACGTGTGGTCATTGGGGATCACCTGCATCGAGCTGGGTGACAATGGGGACAATGGGGACAATGGGACAACGGGGGGACACGTGTGGTCATTGGGGATCACCTGCATCGAGCTGGGTGACAATGGGGACAATGGGGGACAATGGGGGGACACGTGTGGTCATTGGGGATCACCTGCATCGAGCTGGGTGACAATGGGGACAACGGGGACAATGGGGTGACAATGGGGACAATGGGGGGACACGTGTGGTCATTGGGGATCACCTGCTCGAGCTGGGTGACAATGGGGACAATGGGGACAACGGGGGGACACGTGTGGTCATTGGGGATCACCTGCATCGAGCTGGGTGACAATGGGGACAATGGGGACAATGGGGACAACGGGGGGACACGTGTGGTCATTGGGGATCACCTGCATCGAGCTGGGTGACAATGGGGACAACGGGGACAATGGGGACAATGGGGACAATGGGGGGACACGTGTGGTCATTGGGGATCACCTGCATCGAGCTGGGTGACAATGGGGACAACGGGGACAATGGGGACAACGGGGGGACACGTGTGGTCATTGGGGATCACCTGCATCGAGCTGGGTGACAATGGGGACAATGGGGACAACGGGGACAATGGGGACAATGGGGGGACACGTGTGGTCATTGGGGATCACCTGCATCGAGCTGGGTGACAATGGGGACAATGGGGACAATGGGGGGACACGTGTGGTCATTGGGGATCACCTGCATCGAGCTGGGTGACAATGGGGACAATGGGGACAATGGGGGGACACGTGTGGTCATTGGGGATCACCTGCATCGAGCTGGGTGACAATGGGGACAATGGGGACAACGGGGGGACACGTGTGGTCATTGGGGATCACCTGCATCGAGCTGGGTGACAATGGGACAATGGGGACAATGGGGACAACGGGGGGACACGTGTGGTCATTGGGGATCACCTGCATCGAGCTGGGTGACAATGGGGACAATGGGGACAATGGGGTGACACGTGTGGTCATTGGGGATCACCTGCATCGAGCTGGGTGACAATGGGGACAATGGGGACAATGGGGGGACACGTGTGGTCATTGGGGATCACCTGCATCGAGCTGGGTGACAATGGGGACAATGGGGACAACGGGGACAATGGGGGGACACGTGTGGTCATTGGGGATCACCTGCATCGAGCTGGGTGACAATGGGGACAATGGGGACAATGGGGACAACGGGGGGACACGTTGTGGTCATTGGGGATCACCTGCATCGAGTTGGGTGACAATGGGGACAATGGGGACAATGGGGACAATGGGGGACACGTGTGGTCATTGGGGATCACCTGCATCGAGCTGGGTGACAATGGGGACAATGGGGACAATGGGGACAATGGGGGACACGTGTGGTCATTGGGGATCACCTGCATCGAGCTGGGTGACAATGGGGACAATGGGGACAATGGGGGGACACGTGTGGTCATTGGGGATCACCTGCATCGAGCTGGGTGACAATGGGGACAACGGGGACAACGGGGACAATGGGGGGACACGTGTGGTCACTGGGGATCACCTGCATCGAGCTGGGTGACAATGGGGACAATGGGGACAATGGGGACAATGGGGACAATGGGGGACACGTGTGGTCATTGGGGATCACCTGCATCGAGCTGGGTGACAATGGGGACAATGGGGACAATGGGTGACAATGGGGACAATGGGGACAATGGGGACAATGGGGGGACACGTGTGGTCATTGGGGATCACCTGCATCGAGCTGGGTGACAATGGGGACAATGGGGACAATGGGGACAATGGGGGGACACGTGTGGTCATTGGGATCACCTGCATCGAGCTGGGTGACAATGGGGACAATGGGGTGACAATGGGGACAATGGGGGGACATGGGGACAATGGGGGGACACGTGTGGTCATTGGGGATCACCTGCATCGAGCTGGGTGACAATGGGGACAATGGGGACAATGGGGACAATGGGGGGACACGTGTGGTCACTGGGGATCACCTGCATCGAGCTGGGTGACAATGGGGACAATGGGTGACAATGGGGACAATGGGGGACATGGGGACAATGGGGGGACACGTGTGGTCATTGGGATCACCTGCATCGAGCTGGGTGACAATGGGGACAATGGGGACAACGGGGACAATGGGGACAATGGGGGGACACGTGTGGTCATTGGGGATCACCTGCATCGAGCTGGGTGACAATGGGGACAATGGGGACAATGGGGGGACATGTGTGGTCATTGGGATCACCTGCATCGAGCTGGGTGACAATGGGGACAATGGGGACAATGGGGGGACACGTGTGGTCACTGGGGATCACCTGCATCGAGCTGGGTGACAATGGGGACAACGGGGACAATGGGGACAACGGGGGGACACGTGTGGTCATTGGGGATCACCTGCATCGAGCTGGGTGACAATGGGGACAATGGGGACAATGGGGGGACACGTTGTGGTCACTGGGGATCACCTGCATCGAGCTGGGTGACAATGGGGACAACGGGGACAATGGGGACAATGGGGGGACACGTGTGGTCATTGGGGATCACCTGCATCGAGCTGGGTGACAATGGGGACAATGGGGACAATGGGACAATGGGGGGACACGTGTGGTCACTGGGGATCACCTGCATCGAGCTGGGTGACAATGGGACAATGGGGTGACAATGGGGACAATGGGGGGACATGGGGACAATGGGGGGACACGTGTGGTCATTGGGGATCACCTGCATCGAGCTGGGTGACAATGGGGACAATGGGGACAATGGGGACAATGGGGGGACACGTGTGGTCACTGGGGATCACCTGCATCGAGCTGGGTGACAATGGGGACAATGGGGTGACAATGGGGACAATGGGGGGACATGGGGACAATGGGGGGACACGTGTGGTCATTGGGGATCACCTGCATCGAGCTGGGTGACAATGGGGACAATGGGGACAACGGGGACAATGGGGACAATGGGGGGACACGTGTGGTCATTGGGGATCACCTGCATCGAGCTGGGTGACAATGGGGACAATGGGGACAATGGGGACAATGGGGGGGACATGTGTGGTCATTGGGGATCACCTGCATCGAGCTGGGTGACAATGGGGACAATGGGGACAATGGGGGGACACGTGTGGTCACTGGGGATCACCTGCATCGAGCTGGGTGACAATGGGGACAACGGGGACAATGGGGACAATGGGGGGACACGTGTGGTCATTGGGGATCACCTGCATCGAGCTGGGTGACAATGGGGACAATGGGGACAATGGGGACAATGGGGGGACACGTGTGGTCATTGGGGATCACCTGCATCGAGCTGGGTGACAATGGGGACAATGGGGACAATGGGGACAATGGGGGGACACGTGTGGTCACTGGGGATCACCTGCATCGAGCTGGGTGACAATGGGGACAATGGGGACAATGGGGACACGTGTGGTCATTGGGGATCACCTGCATCGAGCTGGGTGACAATGGGGACAATGGGGACAATGGGGGGACACGTGTGGTCATTGGGGATCACCTGCATCGAGCTGGGTGACAATGGGGACAATGGGGACAATGGGGACAATGGGGACAATGGGGGGACACGTGTGGTCATTGGGGATCACCTGCATCGAGCTGGGTGACAATGGGGACAATGGGGACAACGGGGACAATGGGGGGACAATGGGGGGACACGTGTGGTCATTGGGGATCACCTGCATCGAGCTGGGTGACAATGGGGACAACGGGGACAATGGGGGCAATGGGGGGACACGTGTGGTCATTGGGGATCACCTGCATCGAGCTGGGTGACAATGGGGACAATGGGGACAAGGGGGGGACACGTGTGGTCATTGGGGATCACCTGCATCGAGCTGGGTGACAATGGGGACAATGGGGACAATGGGGACAATGGGGGGACACGTGTGGTCATTGGGGATCACCTGCATCGAGTTGGGTGACAATGGGGACAATGGGGACAATGGGGACAACGGGGGGACACGTGTGGTCACTGGGGATCACCTGCATCGAGCTGGGTGACAATGGGGACAATGGGGACAATGGGGACAACGGGGACAATGGGGGGACACGTGTGGTCACTGGGGATCACCTGCATCGAGCTGGGTGACAATGGGGACAATGGGGACAATGGGGGACACGTGTGGTCATTGGGGATCACCTGCATCGAGCTGGGTGACAATGGGGACAATGGGGTGACAATGGGGACAATGGGGACAATGGGGGGACACGTGTGGTCATTGGGGATCACCTGCATCGAGCTGGGTGACAATGGGGACAATGGGGACAATGGGGACAATGGGGGGACACGTGTGGTCATTGGGGATCACCTGCATCGAGCTGGGTGACAATGGGGACAATGGGGACAATGGGGACAATGGGGACAATGGGGGGACACGTGTGGTCACTGGGGATCACCTGCATCGAGCTGGGTGACAATGGGGACAACGGGGACAATGGGGACAATGGGGACAATGGGGACAATGGGGGGACACGTGTGGTCATTGGGGATCACCTGCATCGAGCTGGGTGACAATGGGGACAACGGGGACAATGGGGACAATGGGGGGACACGTGTGGTCATTGGGGATCACCTGCATCGAGCTGGGTGACAATGGGGACAATGGGGACAATGGGGACAATGGGGGGACACGTGTGGTCATTGGGGATCACCTGCATCGAGCTGGGTGACAATGGGGACAATGGGGACAATGGGGACAATGGGGGGACACGTGTGGTCATTGGGGATCACCTGCATCGAGCTGGGTGACAATGGGGACAACGGGGACAATGGGGACAATGGGGACAATGGGGGGACACGTGTGGTCATTGGGGATCACCTGCATCGAGCTGGGTGACAATGGGGACAACGGGGACAATGGGGACAATGGGGACACGTGTGGTCACTGGGGATCACCTGCATCGAGCTGGGTGACAATGGGGACAATGGGGACAATGGGGGGACACGTGTGGTCATTGGGGATCACCTGCATCGAGCTGGGTGACAATGGGGACAATGGGGACAACGGGGGGACCCGTGTGGTCATTGGGGATCACCTGCATCGAGCTGGGTGACAATGGGGACAATGGGGACAATGGGGACAACGGGGGGACACGTGTGGTCATTGGGGATCACCTGCATCGAGCTGGGTGACAATGGGGACAATGGGGACAATGGGGGGACACGTGTGGTCATTGGGGATCACCTGCATCGAGCTGGGTGACAATGGGGACAATGGGGACAATGGGGACAACGGGGGGACACGTGTGGTCATTGGGGATCACCTGCATCGAGCTGGGTGACAATGGGGACAATGGGGACAACGGGGGGACACGTGTGGTCATTGGGGATCACCTGCATCGAGCTGGGTGACAATGGCGGACAATGGGGACAACGGGGACAATGGGGGGACACGTGTGGTCATTGGGGATCACCTGCATCGAGCTGGGTGACAATGGGGACAATGGGGACAATGGGGACAATGGGGGGACACGTGTGGTCATTGGGGATCACCTGCATCGAGCTGGGTGACAATGGGGACAATGGGGACAATGGGGGGACACGTGTGGTCATTGGGGATCACCTGCATCGAGCTGGGTGACAATGGGGACAATGGGGACAATGGGGACAACGGGGGGACACGTGTGGTCATTGGGGATCACCTGCATCGAGCTGGGTGACAATGGGGACAATGGGGACAATGGGGACAATGGGGACAATGGGGGGACACGTGTGGTCACTGGGGATCACCTGCATCGAGCTGGGTGACAATGGGGACAATGGGGACAATGGGGACAATGGGGACAATGGGGGACACGTGTGGTCATTGGGGATCACCTGCATCGAGCTGGGTGACAATGGGGACAATGGGGACAACGGGGACAATGGGGACAATGGGGACAATGGGGGGACACGTGTGGTCATTGGGGATCACCTGCATCGAGCTGGGTGACAATGGGGACAATGGGGACAATGGGGACAATGGGGGGACACGTGTGGTCATTGGGGATCACCTGCATCGAGCTGGGTGACAATGGGGGACAATGGGGACAATGGGGACAATGGGGGGACACGTGTGGTCATTGGGGATCACCTGCATCGAGCTGGGTGACAATGGGACAATGGGGACAACGGGGACAATGGGGACAACGGGGGGACACGTGTGTCATTGGGGGATCACCTGCATCGAGCTGGGTGACAATGGGGACAACGGGGACAATGGGGACAATGGGGACACGTGTGGTCATTGGGGATCACCTGCATCGAGCTGGGTGACAATGGGGACAATGGGGACAATGGGGACAATGGGGACACGTGTGGTCATTGGGGATCACCTGCATCGAGCTGGGTGACAATGGGGACAATGGGGACAATGGGGGGACACGTGTGGTCACTGGGGATCACCTGCATCGAGCTGGGTGACAATGGGGACAACGGGGACAATGGGGACAATGGGGACAACGGGGGGACACGTGTGGTCATTGGGGATCACCTGCATCGAGCTGGGTGACAATGGGGACAATGGGGACAATGGGGACAATGGGGACAACGGGGGGACACGTGTGGTCATTGGGGATCACCTGCATCGAGCTGGGTGACAATGGGGTGACAATGGGGACAATGGGGGGACACGTGTGGTCATTGGGGATCACCTGCATCGAGCTGGGTGACAATGGGGACAATGGGGACAACGGGGACAATGGGGACAATGGGGGGACACGTGTGGTCATTGGGGATCACCTGCATCGAGCTGGGTGACAATGGGGACAATGGGGACAATGGGGACAACGGGGACAATGGGGGGACACGTGTGGTCACTGGGGATCACCTGCATCGAGCTGGGTGACAATGGGGACAATGGGGACAACGGGGACAATGGGGGACACGTGTGGTCATTGGGGATCACCTGCATCGAGCTGGGTGACAATGGGGACAATGGGGACAACGGGGACAATGGGGGACACGTGTGGTCATTGGGGATCACCTGCATCGAGCTGGGTGACAATGGGGACAACGGGGACAATGGGGACAATGGGGGACACGTGTGGTCATTGGGGATCACCTGCATCGAGCTGGGTGACAACGGGGACAATGGGGACAATGGGGACAACGGGGGGACACGTGTGGTCATTGGGGATCACCTGCATCGAGCTGGGTGACAATGGGGACAATGGGGACAATGGGGACAATGGTGGGACACGTGTGGTCATTGGGGATCGCCGGCATCGAGCTGGGTGACAACGGGGACAACGGGGACAATGGGGACAATGGGGACAATGGGGGGACACGTGTGGTCATTGGGGATCACCTGCATCGAGCTGGGTGACAATGGGGACAATGGGGACAATGGGGACAATGGGGGGACACGTGTGGTCATTGGGGATCACCTGCATCGAGCTGGGTGACAATGGGGACAATGGGGACAATGGGGACAATGGGGGGACACGTGTGGTCATTGGGGATCACCTGCATCGAGCTGGGTGACAATGGGGACAATGGGGACAATGGGGACAACGGGGGGACACGTGTGGTCATTGGGGATCACCTGCATCGAGCTGGGTGACAATGGGGACAATGGGGACAATGGGGACAATGGGGGGACACGTGTGGTCATTGGGGATCACCTGCATCGAGCTGGGTGACAATGGGGACAATGGGGACAATGGGGGACACGTGTGGTCATTGGGGATCACCTGCATCGAGCTGGGTGACAATGGGGACAATGGGGACAATGGGGGGACACGTGTGGTCATTGGGGATCACCTGCATCGAGCTGGGTGACAATGGGGACAATGGGGACAATGGGGGGACACGTGTGGTCATTGGGGATCACCTGCATCGAGCTGGGTGACAATGGGGACAATGGGGACAATGGGGGGACACGTGTGGTCATTGGGGATCACCTGCATCGAGCTGGGTGACAATGGGGACAACGGGGACAATGGGGACAACGGGGACAATGGGGACACGTGTGGTCATTGGGGATCACCTGCATCGAGCTGGGTGACAATGGGGACAATGGGGACAATGGGGACAATGGGGGGACACGTGTGGTCATTGGGGATCACCTGCATCGAGCTGGGTGACAATGGGGACAATGGGGACAATGGGGGACACGTGTGGTCATTGGGGATCACCTGCATCGAGCTGGGTGACAATGGGGACAATGGGGACAATGGGGGACACGTGTGGTCATTGGGGATCACCTGCATCGAGCTGGGTGACAATGGGGACAATGGGGACAACGGGGACAATGGGGACAACGGGGGGACACGTGTGGTCATTGGGGATCACCTGCATCGAGCTGGGTGACAATGGGGACAATGGGGACAATGGGGACAATGGGGGGACACGTGTGGTCATTGGGGATCACCTGCATCGAGCTGGGTGACAATGGGGACAATGGGGACAATGGGGGACACGTGTGGTCATTGGGGATCACCTGCATCGAGCTGGGTGACAATGGGGACAATGGGGACAATGGGGGACACGTGTGGTCATTGGGGATCACCTGCATCGAGCTGGGTGACAATGGGGACAATGGGGACAATGGGGACAATGGGGGGACACGTGTGGTCATTGGGGATCACCTGCATCGAGCTGGGTGACAATGGGGACAACGGGGACAATGGGGACAACGGGGGGACACGTGTGGTCATTGGGGATCACCTGCATCGAGCTGGGTGACAATGGGGACAATGGGGACAATGGGGACACGTGTGGTCATTGGGGATCACCTGCATCGAGCTGGGTGACAATGGGGACAATGGGGACAATGGGGGGACACGTGTGGTCATTGGGGATCACCTGCATCGAGCTGGGTGACAATGGGGACAATGGGGACAATGGGGACAATGGGGGACACGTGTGGTCATTGGGGATCACCTGCATCGAGCTGGGTGACAATGGGGACAACGGGGACAATGGGGACAATGGGGTGACAATGGGGACAATGGGGGGACACGTGTGGTCATTGGGGATCACCTGCATCGAGCTGGGTGACAATGGGGACAATGGGGACAATGGGGGGACACGTGTGGTCATTGGGGATCACCTGCATCGAGCTGGGTGACAATGGGGACAATGGGGACAATGGGGGACAACGGGGGGACACGTGTGGTCATTGGGGATCACCTGCATCGAGCTGGGTGACAATGGGGACAATGGGGACAATGGGGACAATGGGGTGACAATGGGGACAATGGGGGGACACGTGTGGTCACTGGGGATCACCTGCATCGAGCTGGGTGACAATGGGGACAACGGGGACAATGGGGACAATGGGGACAATGGGGACAATGGGGGGACACGTGTGGTCATTGGGGATCACCTGCATCGAGCTGGGTGACAATGGGAACAATGGGGACAATGGGGTGACAATGGGGACACGTGTGGTCATTGGGGATCACCTGCATCGAGCTGGGTGACAATGGGGACAATGGGGACAATGGGGACAATGGGGGGACACGTGTGGTCATTGGGGATCACCTGCATCGAGCTGGGTGACAATGGGGACAATGGGGTGACAATGGGGACAACGGGGACAATGGGGACAACGGGGGGACACGTGTGGTCATTGGGGATCACCTGCATCGAGCTGGGTGACAATGGGGACAATGGGGACAATGGGGGGACACGTGTGGTCATTGGGGATCACCTGCATCGAGCTGGGTGACAATGGGGACAATGGGGACAACGGGGACAATGGGGACAATGGGGACACACGTGTGGTCATTGGGGATCACCTGCATCGAGCTGGGTGACAATGGGGACAATGGGGGGACAATGGGGACAATGGGGACAATGGGGGACACGTGTGGTCATTGGGGATCACCTGCATCGAGCTGGGTGACAATGGGGACAATGGGGACAATGGGGACAATGGGGTGACAATGGGGACAATGGGGGGACACGTGTGGTCATTGGGGATCACCTGCATCGAGCTGGGTGACAATGGGGACAATGGGGACAATGGGGGGACACGTGTGGTCATTGGGGATCACCTGCATCGAGCTGGGTGACAATGGGGACACCGGGGACCCCGCGGGTGACGTGTCCGCTTGTCCCCATCCCTGTCCCCGTCCCCATCCCTGTACAGGGCCTGTTTTGCCCCATTCCAGCCCATTTTGGGCTCTAGTTTGGCCCCGTTCCACCCTCCTTGGAGCGACTGGGGACATTGGGGACATTGGGGACACCGGGACCCCATGGGTGACGCGTCCGCCTGTTCCTGTCCCCGTCCCCATCCCTGTCCAGGGCCTGTTTTACCCCATTCCAGCCCATTTTGGGGTGCAGTTTGGCCCCGTTCTGGCCCCGTTTTGGCCCCGTTCCGCCCTCCTTGGTGCAGTTTGGCCCCATTGGGGACCTTGGGGACGCCGCAGGTGACGCGGCCGCCTGTTCCCTGTCCCTGTCCCCATCCCTGTCCCCGTCCCTATTCTGGCCCCATTTTGGCCCCGTTCTGGCCCCGTTTTGGCCCCGTTCCGCCCTCCTTGGTGCGGTTTGGCCCCCTTGGGGACATTGGGGACATTGGGGACGCCGCGGGTGACGCGTCCGCCTGTTGCCGTCCCCAGCGGAGCGGAAGCCGCCGCTGTTCAACATGACGGCGATGGGAGCCCTGTACCACATAGCGCAGGGGGACGCGCCAGCGCTGCGGGGACAAAAATGGTGAGAGGGGACATGGGGACAATGGGGACAATGGGGACAATGGGGACAATGGGGACATTGGGGACACTGGGGACATTGGGGACAATGGGGCGATGGGAGCCCTGTACCACATAGCGCAGGGGGACGCGCCAGCGCTGCGGGGACAAAAATGGTGAGAGGGGACAACGGGGACAATGGGGACAATGGGGACAATGGGGACGATGGGGGCGATGGGGACAATGGGGACATTGGGGGACATTGGGGGGGATGGGGACAATGGGGACATTGGGGACAATGGGGGACATTGGGGACAATGGGGGACATTGGGGACATGTGGGGATAGCAGGGACACATGAGGACACGTAGGGACACTTGGGGACACTCAGGGACACATGGAGACACATGGCGACGCTTGGGGACACTGGGGACCCTTGGGGACACTGGGGACACTCAGGGACCCTTGGGGACACTTGGGGGCCCTTGGGGACACTTGGGGACACTGGGGACACTGGGGACACTCAGGGACCCTTGGGGACACTGGGGACACTTGGGGACACTGGGGACACTTGGGGGCCCTTGGGGACACTTGGGGACACTGGGGACCCTTGGGGACACTTGGGGACACTGGGGACTCTTGGGGACTGTTGGGGACACTTGGGGACACTCAGGGACCCTTGGGGACCCTGGGGACCCTTGGGGACACTGGGGACACTTGGGGACTCTTGGGGACACTCAGGGACCCTTGGGGACACTGGGGACACTTGGGGGCCCTTGGGGACACTGGGGACCCTTGGGGACACTGAGGACACTTGGGGACACTGGGGACACTGGGGGCAGTCGAGGACCCTCGGGGACCCTGGGGACTCTTGGGGACTGTTGGGGACACTTGGGGACACTGGGGACCCTTGGGGACACTTGGGGACACTGGGGACACTTGGGGACTCTTGGGGACACTGGGGACCCTTGGGGACACTTGGGGGCCCTTGGGGACACTTGGGGACACTTGGGGACACTGGGGACACTGGGGACCCTTGGGGACACTGGGGACACTTGGGGGCACTTGGGGACTCTTGGGGACACTTGGGGACACTGGAGACCCTTGGGGACACTGGGGACACTTGGGGGCCCTTGGGGACACTTGGGGACACTGGGGACACTCGGGGACCCTTGGGGACACTGGGGACACTTGGGGACACTCAGGGACACTTGGGGACACTGAGGAAACTTGGGGGCCCTTGGGGACACTGGGGACCCTTGGGGACACTTGGGGACACTGGGGACTCTTGGGGACACTTGGGGGCCCTTGGGGACACTTGGGGACACTGGGGACACTGGGGACACTTGGGGACACTGGGGACCCTTGGGGACAGTCGGCGGCTCCCCAGGTCCGGGAGCTTCCAGGGCTTCGTGTCCTGCTGCCTGCGGAAGGGACCGGAGCAGAGGGCGACGTCGGAGCGGCTGCTGCAGGTGACAATGGGGACATGGGGACACCGTGGGGACATTGGGGACATGGGGACACTGTGGGGACACGGGGGGACGGGGACACCGTGGGGACACGGGGATGGGACCTGCGGAAGGGACCGGAGCAGAGGGCGACGTCGGAGCGGCTGCTGCAGGTGACAGTGGGGACAATGGGGACATTGGGGACACCGAGGGGACATGGGGGACATCAGGGACATTGGGGACATCGGGGACATTGGGGACACCGTGGGGACATGGGGGGACACGGGCGGACAGGGACACCGTGGGGACACGGGGATAGGACCTGCGGAAGGGACCGGAGCAGAGGGCGACGTCGGAGCGGCTGCTGCAGGTGACAATGGGGACATTGGGGACATGAGGGGACACGGGGGGACACAGGGACATCGGGGACATCGTGGGGACATGGGGGACATGGGGGGACACGGGGGGACAGGGACACCGTGGGGACACGGGGATAGGACCTGCGGAAGGGACCGGAGCAGAGGGCGACGTCGGAGCGGCTGCTGCAGGTGACAATGGGGACAATGGGGACGTTGGGGACACCGAGGGGACACCGTGGGGACATTGGGGACATGGGGGGACATTGGGGACAGGGAGAGGGAGGGATGGAAGGAGAGCGGGATGGGTGGGGGGATGGAAGGAGGGATGGACACAGGGATGGACGGATGGACACGGGGATGGATGGATGGATGGATGGATGGATGGATGGATGGATGGGTGGACACATGGATGGAAGGACACACGGATGGGTGGATGGATGGACGGATGGATGGATGGATGGATGGAGAGATGGATGGATGGAGGGATGGACACGTGGATGGATGGATGGATGGATGGACGGATGGATGGGTGGATGGGTGGGTGGATGGGTGGATGGACACACGGATGGACACACAGATGGATGGATGGATGGACACAAGGGTGGATGGATGGATGGATGGATGGACACATGGATGGATGGATGGATGGATGAGTGGACACATGGATGGATGGATGGACGGATGGACACATGGATGGATGGACGGATGGATGGATGGACGGATGGACGGATGGCCACCCGGAAGGACACCCCGCTGACCGGGTGTCCCCGCGTCCCCCAGCACCCGTTCGTGCTGCGCGAGTGGCCGCCCGCGGTGGTCGTGGAGCTGCTCCGGAGGACCAGGACAACCGCGCGACACCGCGACGGCCCGCGGGAGCGGCGTCTCCACGGGAGCCTCCTCCGGGACGGCGACGGTGACGGTGACAGCGACGGCGACAACGGGGACAGCGACGGTGACGACGACGGTGACGGTGACCGTGATGGTGACCAAGACGGTGACGATGACGATGACCGTGATGGTGACCAAGACGGTGACGATGCCGTTGACGACGCTGATGATGATGGTGACCAAGACGGTGACATCGATGGTGACGATGGTGACGATGACTGCGACGCGGTGCGGGAGGACGACGGTGACGACGGCGGCCGCTGCCTGACGGTGCGCGGGGACGGGGTGGCCCCGGGGGACAGGAGGGTCCCCAAGAGGGTCCCCAAGAGCCCAGGAAGGTCCCCAAGGGCCAAGGAGGGTCCCCAAGAGCCCGAGAGGGTCCCCAAGAGCCAATGAGGGTCCCCAAGGGCCCAAGAAGGTTCCCAGAAGCCCAAGAGGGTCCCCAAGGGCCCAAGAGGGTCCCCAAGAGCCCAAGAAGGTCCCAAGAGCCAAGGAAGGTCCCCAAGAGACAAGGGAGGTCCCCAAGGGCCCAGGAAGGTCCCCAAGAGCCCGAGAGGGTCCCCAAGACCCAAAGAGAGTCCCCAAGAGCCCAGGAAGGTCCCCAAGGTCCAAGGAGGGTCCCCAGGAGCCCAGGAATGTCCCCAAGGGCCCAATAAGGCCCCAAGGGCCCAGGAAGGTCCCCAAGAGCCAAGGAAGGTCCCCAAGAACCAAGGAAGGTCCCCAGGAGCCCAAGAGGGTCCCCAAGAGCTGGGGAAGGTCCCCAAGAGCCCAGGAAGGTCCCCAAGAGCCAAGGAAGGTCCCTAAGAACCAATCAGGGTCCCCAAGAGCCCAAGAAGGTTCCAAGAGCCCAGGAAGGTCCTCAGGAGCCCAGGAGGGTCCCCAAGAGCCAAGTAAGGTCTGCAAGAGCCAATGAGGGTCCCCAAGAGCCCAGGAAGGTCCCCAAGAGCCCAGGAGGGTCCCCAAGGGCCCAGGAAGGTCCCCAGGAGCCCAGGAGGGTCCCCAAGAGCCAAGTAAGGTCTGCAAGAGCCAATGAGGGTCCCCAAGAGCCCCAGAGGGTCCCCAAGAGCCCAGGAAGGTCCTGAAGGGCCCAAGAGGGTCCCCAAGAGCCAATGAGGGTCCCCAGGAGCCCAGGAAGGTCCCCAAGAGCCCAAGAAGGCCCCAAGAGCCAATGAAGGTCCCCAAGAGCCAATGAGGGTCCCCAAGAGCCCAAGAGGGTCCCCAAGAGCCCGAGAAGGCCCCAGGAGCCCAAGAGGGTCCCCAAGAGCCCAGGAAGGTCCCCAAGAGCCCAAGAGGGTCCCCAAGAGCTCAAGAGGGTCCCCAGGAGCCCAAGAGGGTCCCCAAGAGCCAAGTAAGGTCCCCAAGAGCCCAAGAGGGTCCCCAAGAGCCAATGAGAGCCCCCAAGAGCCGGTGACGGTCCCAGCGCCCCCCACGGCCACCGCTCCGAGCTGCCCCATGTCCCCCATAGGGCCCCGACAGCCTCAGCGTGGAGACCCTGGAGGACGACGACGACGATGACGATGACGATGACGATGAGGAGGACGAGCAGCTCAACGGCCACAAGGACCTCCTGGCCCTGGAGAAGAAGTTCAAGGTGGACCCGGATGAGCGCCCGGAGGAGGAGCTCGAGGGCCAGCGCGGCACCAAGATGGTGGCCGAGAAGGAGGAGGCCATCGTGGAGAAGGAGGTGGGTTGGGAATGTCATGGGAAAGGGGATGGAGCGGGAACGGGAAGGTGGGATGGGGTCTGGAGGGTCTGGAGAACCCCTAGATGGTCTTGGAATGGGGATGGTGGGAATGGGAACGGGAAGAACAAGGTGGGATGGGGTCTACATGGGCTGGAGAACCCCTAGATGGTCTTGGAATGGGAATAGTGGGAATGGGAATGGGAAGAACAACGTGGGATGGGGTCTGGAGGGGTTGGAGAACCCCTAGATGGTCTTGGAATGGGGATGGTGGGAATGGGAATGGGAAGAACAAGGTGGGATGGGGTCTGGAGGGGCTGGAGAACCCCTAGATGGTCTTGGAATGGGGATGGTGGGAATGGGAATGGGAAGAACAAGGTGGGATGGGGTCTGGAGGGGCTGGAGAACCCCTAGATGGTCTTGGAATGGGGATGGTGGGAATGGGAATGGGAAGAACAAGGTGGGATGGGGTCTACATGGGCTGGAGAACCCCTAGATGGTCCTGGAATGGGGATGGTGGGAATGGGAACGGGAAGAACAAGGTGGGATGGGGTCTGGAGGGGCTGGAGAACCCCTAGATGGTCCTGGAATGGGGATGGTGAGAATGGGAATGGGAAGAACAAGGTGGGATGGGGTCTACATGGGCTGGAGAACCCCTAGATGGTCTTGGAATGGGGATGGTGGGAATGGGAACGGGAAGAACAAGGTGGGATGGGGTCTGGAGGGGCTGGAGAACCCCTAGATGGTCCTGGAATGGGGATGGTGGGAATGGGAACGGGAAGAACAAGGTGGGATGGGGTCTGGAGGGGCTGGAGAACCCCTAGATGGTCCTGGAATGGGGATGGTGGGAATGGGAACGGGAAGAACAAGGTGGGATGGGGTCTGGAGGGGCTGGAGAACCCCTAGATGGTCCTGGAATGGGGATGGTGGGAATGGGAACGGGAAGAACAAGGTGGGATGGGGTCTACATGGGCTGGAGAACCCCTAGATGGTCCTGGAATGGGGATGGTGGGAATGGGAACGGGAAGAACAAGGTGGGATGGGGTCTGGAGGGGCTGGAGAACCCCTAGATGGTCCTGGAATGGGGATGGTGGGAATGGGAATGGGAAGAACAAGGTGGGATGGGGTCTGGAGGGGCTGGAGAACCCCTAGATGGTCCTGGAATGGGAATGGTGGGAATGGGAATGGGAAGAACAAGGTGGGATGGGGTCTACATGGGCTGGAGAACCCCTAGATGGTCCTGGAATGGGGATGGTGGGAATGGGAACGGGAAGAACAAGGTGGGATGGGGTCTACATGGGCTGGAGAACCTCGAGGTGACCCCCGGATCCCCCAAAACCCCCCAAAACCCCCTTGATGCCCCCCAAAAACCCCCTGACCCCCCCAATGTCCCCCAGGAGCAGCAGGAGGAGGCGGCTCCGCTCGGCCGGGAGCAGCGGGAGGTGGGAGACCCCCAAGTGTGGGGCGGGATGTGGGGAGATGTGGGGCTGGGATTTGGGGTTGGGATGTGGGGATTGGGGGATGTGGGGCGGGATATGGGGAGATGTGGGGAGGGATGTGGGGAGATGTGGGGCTGGGTGTGGGGCTGGGGGGATGTGGGGCAGGATGTGGGGCTGGGATGTGGGGCTGGGGGGATGTGGGGCAGGATGTGGGGCTGGGATGTGGGGCTGGGGGTTATTGGGGGTTATTGGGGATGTGGGGCTGGGGGGATGTGGGGCGGGATGTGGGGCTGGGGATGGGGCTGGGGGAGATGTGGGGCTGGGTGTGGGGCAGGATGTGGGGCTGGGGGCTATTGGGGGTTATGGGGGTTATTGGGGATGTGGGGCTGGGTGTGGGGCAGGATGTGGGGCTGGGGGGGATGTGGGGCTGTATGTGGGGCAGGATGTGGGGCAGGATGTGGGGCTGGGTGTGGGGCTGGGATGTGGGGTGGGATGTGGGGATTGGGGGATGTGGGGCTGGGGCTGGATGTGGGGCTGGATGTGGGGCAGGATGTGGGGC
Source organism: Tinamus guttatus (assembly GCF_059628265.1). Taxonomy (NCBI): domain Eukaryota; kingdom Metazoa; phylum Chordata; class Aves; order Tinamiformes; family Tinamidae; genus Tinamus; species Tinamus guttatus. The sequence continues at coordinate 18,871 of NW_028289850.1, read as the reverse complement.
TGGGGGGGGGATGTGGGGCTGGGGGTTATTGGGGGTCATTGGGGATGTGGGGCTGGGGGATCGGGGGGCATCAAGGGGGTTATTGGGGGGTCTGGGGATGTGGGCCCCGCCCCCACCCCATAGCCCCGCCCCCTGGTCCCGCCCCCATCCACATAGCCCCGCCCCCACACCATAGCCCCGCCCCATCGCCATGGCCACGCCCCATCCCCATAGCCCCGCCCTCACCCCATGGCCCCGCCCCTCATCCAATGGCCACGCCCCCATCCCCATAGCCCCGCCCCTCACCCCATGCCCCTGACCCCGCCCCCATCCCCATAGCCCCGCCCCATCCCATAGCCCCGTCCTCACCCCATAGCCCCGCCCCTCACCCCATGGCCCCGCCCACAGGAGCCGTCATGGCGCCCGGCCGTCGTCACCGTCACCGTCACCGTCGTCGTCACCGTCACCGCCCTGTGGGGACACCAGCCCATGGTGACAGTGACACCCGCCCTGGTGGCCCTGGTGGCCCTGGTGGCCCTAGTGGCCCTGGGACACCTGCAGGTGCCACCACCCATGGCCGCCCTATGGGGACACCCCCTTTTGGTGACAATGACACCCATCGTGGTGGCCCTGGTGGCCCTGGGCGCCTGTAGCCACCTCCGGGTGTCCCCAATCATGGCCGCCCTATGGGGCCACCCCCTCGTGGTGACAATGACACTGGCCACGGTGGCCCTGGTGACATTAGGAGCCCACAGACACCTGTGGGTGCCACCGCTCGTGGTGACAACGGCCGCCCTATGGGGCCACCCCCTTGTGGGGACGGTGACACTGGCCCTGGTGGCCCTGGTGGCCCTGGTGGCATTAGGAGCCCATAGACACCTATGGGTGCCACCGCTGGTGGCCATGGCCACCCTATGGGGCCACCCCCTTGTGGGGACATTGGCCCTGGTGGCCCTGGTGGCCTTGGGGACACAGGGACCCCCTTGGCTCCCCCCTGTCCTATCAATGGTGGCCCTATGGGGACACCCCATTGCGGTGACAACGTCCCCCATGGGGACAACGTCCCCCATGGGGGTGGCCCTGGTGGCCCTGGTGGCCTTGGGGACACAGGGACCCCCTTGGCTCCCCCCTGTCCTCTCCATGGTGGCCCTATGGGGCCACCCCCTTTTGGGGACATTGGCCCTGGTGGCCTTGGTGGCCTTGGGGACACGGGGACCCCCCTGGCTCCCCCTTGTCCTCTCCATGGCCGCCCTATGGGGCCACCCCCTCGCGGTGACAACGTCCCCCGTGGGGACGGTGGCCCTGGTGGCCCTGGTGGCCCTGGGGACACGGGGACCCCCTTGGCTCCCCCCCGTCCTCTCCATGGTGGCCCTATGGGGACACCCCATTGCGGTGACAACGTCCCCCATGGGGATGGTGGCCCTGGTGGCCCTGGTGGCCCTGGTGGCCCTGGGGACGCGGGGACCCCCCTGGCTCCCGGTGTTGCTGTTGGCCGCGCAGCTCCTGGCCCGGCCCTGGTTGTTCGTCCCGCTGTACGCGGTGGCGCGTGTTGTCCCCATTGTCCCCATTGTCCCCCTTAAGGGAACAGTCGGCGGCCGCCTGTGGCTCCGCGCGCTGTTGCGGCTGCCCCGGCCGCTGTTCGCGGCGCTGCTGCGGGCGGGGGCGGCCTCCGAGCGCCGCCTGTTCCGCCTGTTCCCCCGCGCCCGCCGCGGCGGCCGCCGGTCCCGGCTGCCTGTGCGCGCGGTGACGGTGACGCAACCGGTGACACCGGGGGGACAGTCGGGGACACTCGGGGGCCTGTGGGGCGCCCTGGCCGCGTGGCTGCCTGTGCGCGCGGTGACACGAGCGGTGACGGTGACACAAGCGGTGACACAAGCGGTGACGGTGACACAAGCGGGGAGACAAGCGGTGACGTCGGGGACGCAACGGGTGACATCAGGGACGCGACCGGTGACGCCAGGACAAGCGGTGACGCGAGCGGCGATGGAGGGACAACCGGGGAGGCAATGGGGGAAACAACCGGGGAAACAAGCGGTGACACCGGGACGACCGGTGACGCAACCGGGGACGCAACCGGGGACACCAGGGGGACAATTGGGGACACTCGGGGGCCTATGGGGCGCCCTGGCCGCGCGGCTGCCTGTGCGCGCGGTGACGGTGACACAACCGGTGACGGTGACACAACCGGGGACACAACCGGTGACACCGGTGACACAAGCGGTGACACTCGGGGCCCTTTGGGGCGCCCTGGCCGCGCGGCTGCCTGTGCGCGGGGTGACGCAGCGGGTGACACCGGGACAGGCGGTGACACAACCGGTGACACAGGCGGTGTCAGGCGGCCTATGGGGCGCGCTGGCCCCACGGCTGCCCCCCGCCGCCCTGCGCTGCCTGCGGCGCCTGCGGCTGCTGCGGCCGCCCCCCCGGCCCAGCCGCATCCCCCGCCCGGCCCCGCGGCTGCCCCATAGCGGAGCCGGAGCCGCCCCACGGCGCCCGCCCCATAGCGCTGCCCCACGGCTGCCCCATGGGGCTGCCCCACAGCCACCTGCCCCACGGCGCCCGTGGAGGTGACGGCGGCTGCCCCACGGCTGCCCCATAGCGGAGCCACCGCCGCCCCACGGCGCCCGCCCCATAGCGGAGCCGCTGCTGCCCCACAGCCGGCCCCACGGCTGCCCCCGGCCCCACGGCGCCCGTGGAGGTGACGGCGGCTGCCCCATGGCTGCCCCGCGGCTGCCCCATAGCGGAGCCGCCCCACGGCTGCCCCATAGCGTTGCTGCCCCACGGCACCTGCCCCATAGCGCTGCCCCATAGCGCTGCCCCATAGCGTTGCTGCCCCACGGCGCCTGCCCCATAGCGCTGCCCCACAGCCAGCCCCATGGCTGCCCCATAGCGGAGCCGCCCCACGGCGCCCGCCCCATAGCGGAGCTGCTGCTGCCCCACAGCCGGCCCCACGGCTGCCCCCGGCCCCACGGCGCCCGTGGAGGTGACGGCGGCTGCCCCATGGCTGCCCCATAGCGTTGCTGCCCCATGGCACCTGCCCCATAGCGCTGCCCCATAGCGCTGCCCCACAGCTGCCCCATAGCGTTGCTGCCCCATGGCTGCCCCATAGCGGAGCCGCCGCCGCTGCTGCCCCACGGCGCCCGCCCCATAGCGGAACTGCTGCCCCACGGCTGCCCCACGGGGCTGCCCCACAGCCACCTGCCCCACGGCGCCCCTGGAGGTGACGGCGGCTGCCCCACGGCTGCCCCACGGCTGCCCCATAGCGCCGCTCAAAGGCTGCCCCATAGCGGAGCCGCCGCCGCTGCCCCACGGCGCCCGCCCCATAGCGGAGCCGCTGCCCCACGGCTGCCCCATGGGGCTGCCCCACAGCCGGCCCTGGCCCCACGGCGCCCCTGGAGGTGATGGCGGCTGCCCCACGGCTGCCCCATAGCGTTGCTGCCCCATGGCGCCTGCCCCATAGCGCTGCCCCACAGCCAGCCCCACGGCTGCCCCATAGCGGAGCTGCTGCCCCACGGCTGCCCCATGGGGCTGCCCCACAGCCACCTGCCCCACGGCGCCCCTGGAGGTGACGGCGGCTGCCCCACGGCTGCCCCATAGCGCTGCAGCTGCCCCACAGCCACTGCCCCATAGCGCTGCCCCATGGCTGCCCCATAGCGCCTGCCCCATGGTGCCCATGGAAGTGACAGCGCCTGCCCCATAGCGCTGCCCCATGGCTGCCCCATAGCACCGCAGCCGCCCCACGGCACCTGCCCCATAGCGTTGCTGCCCCACGGCACCTGCCCCATAGCGCTGCCCCATGGTGCCTGCCCCACGGCTGCCCCATAGCGCTGCCCCACGGCTGCCCCCTGCCCCACAGCGCCCGTGGAGGTGGCGGCGCCCACCCCCCCCAACACGTGTGGGTCCCCCGGCCCCACGGAACACTACGGCCCAGCCCCGCTATGGGGCGCCCTATGGGGCTGGGGGGGTCCAGCCCCCCTATAGGGCTCAGGGTCCCCGCTATGGGGCCAGGGGATCCCTATGGGGCTGGGGGTCCCCCCTGCTATGGGGCTGGGGATTCCCCCTATGGGGCTGGGGGTCCCCCCATGGGGTCCCAGATCCCCCCTATGGGGCCGCCGCTCCCTGCTATGGGGCTGGGGGTTCCCCCTATGGGGCCAGGGGGTCCCTATGGGGCTGAGGATCCTCCCTATGGGGCTGGGGGGGGGAAGGTGCTTCAGGACCCCCCATTGGGGTTATGGGGCCCATGGGGCGCCCATAGGGCCCCGGATGCCCCCCAAGTACCCCCATAGGGAACCAGTGCCCCCCAAGTCGCCCCATGGGCCCTATAGGGCCCCGGGACCCCCAAGTCCCCCCATAGGGACCCATAGGGACCCAGCGCCCCCCAAGTTCCCCCATAGGGCCCTATAGGGACCTGGTGCCCCCCAAGTCCCCCCATAGGGACCTATAGGGACCCGGGCCCCCCAACTCCCCCTATGGGGCCTGGGCGCCCCCCAAGTCCCCCCATAGGGACCTATAGGGACCCGGTGCCCCCCAAGTCCCCCCATGGGGCCCCCCCAAGTTGCCCCATAGGGCCGTATAGGGACCCGGTGCCCCCCAAGTCGCCCCATAGGGACCCATAGGGACCTGGTGCCCCCAAACTCCCCCTATGGGGCCTGGGCGCCCCCCAAGTCCCCCCATAGGGACTCGGTGCCCCCCAAGTCCCCCCCATGGGGCCCATAGGGCTCTGGCACCCCCCAAATCCCCCTATGGGGCCCTATAGGGACCCGGGCCCCCCAAGTCCCCCCATAGGGACCCAGCGCCCCCCAAGTCCCCCCATAGGGACCCGGGCCCCCCAACTCCCCCTATGGGGCCCAGCGCCCCCCAAGTCACCCCATAGGGACCCAGCGCCCCCCAAGTCCCCCCATAGGGCCCTGGGCCCCCCAAGTTGCCCCATAGGGACCTATAGGGACCCCGGTGCCCCCCAAGTCCCCCCATAGGGCCCCAGTGCCCCCCAAGTCCCCCTATGGGGCCCAGCGCCCCCCAAGTCGCCCCATGGGGCCCTATAGGGACCCGGTGCCCCCCAAGTCCCCCCATAGGGCCCCATAGGGACCCCGGGCCCCCCAAGTCGCCCCATGGGGCCCTGGGCCCCCCAAGTCCCCCCATAGGGACCCATAGGGACCCAGCGCCCCCCAATCCCCCTATAGGGCCCCGGTGCCCCCCAACTCCCCCCGTGGCCCCTTTCGCTGCTCCCCTATTTATTGGGGGGGTCCCGTTTCCATTGGGATTTTTGGGTTCTTTTTCCTCCATTTCACTATTTCGGTTGGATTTTGTTGCTCATTTTCGGTTCTTTTTAATTTTATTCTTTCCATTCTTCTTTTTAAATATATCTATTTAAAAAAGAGTCATTTTCAGTTCCAATTTTGGGTTTATTTGCTCAGAAAAACGTTCATTTTCCGTTCTGGGGATTTTTTTTTTGCATTTTTTTAAAAAATCCATTTTTCATTTTGCGTTTTGATTTGTTTCAAAAAACTCCATTTTCAGTTCAGCTTCTTTTTTAATTTGCTTTAAAAAAGGCACTTTTGGGGTTTTTATTTGATTTTTGCTTTGCCGGGGGGGGGGGGGGTCCCCGGACGCCTGGGCCCTTTGCTCGAATTTTGGGTGGATTTATTGGCTTTTTGGGTCATGGGGACAGGGACGTTGGGGACAATGGGTCACTTGGGGGGGGAGGGGAGGGGGCGGGGCCTCCCTCCCCCAACGGGGGGCGGGGCCGCGCGGGGGGGCGGGGCTCCCAGCAGCCAATCCGGGGGCGGCTCCGCCGGGCCCGTCCCGCCCCCTCCCAGCGCCCCCCAGCCCCATTCGCCCCCCGGCTCTGACGGTGAGAGGGGCCGGGGCGCTGTGGGGCGCTATGGGGCAGGGCGCTATGGGGCGCTATGGGTCCCTATGGGTCCCTATGGGGCACTATGGGGCAGGGCGCTATGGGGCGCTATGGGTCCCTATGGGGCTCTATGGGGCGCTATGGGGCACTATGGGGCGCTATGGGGCAGGGCGCTATGGGGCAGGGCGCTATGGGGCGCTGTGGGGCGCTATGGGTCCCTATGGGGTGCTATGGGTCCCTATGGGGCTCTATGGGGCGCTATGGGGCAGGGCGCTGCGGGGTGGTGTGGGGCGCTATGGGTCGCTATGGGTCCCTATGGGGCTCTATGGGGCGCTATGGGTCGCTATGGGGCTCTATGGGTCCCTATGGGGCTCTATGGGGCGCTATGGGTCCCTATGAGGCACTATGGGGCGATGTGGGGCGCTATGGGTCTCTATGGAGCGCTATGGGGCAGGGCGCTGCGGGGTGATGTGGGGCGCTGTGGGTCGCTATGGGTCCCTATGGGGCTCTATGGGGCGCTATGGGTCGCTATGGGTCCCTATGGGTCCCTATGGGTCGCTATGGGTCCCTATGGGGCTCTATGGGGCGCTATGGGTCCCTGTGGGGCGCTATGGGGCAGGGCACTATGGGGCGCTATGGGTCCCTGTGGGGCGCTATGGGTCCCTATGAGGCAATATGGGGCGATGTGGGGCGCTATGGGGCTCTATGGGGCGCTATGGGGCAGGGCGCTATGGGGCGGTGTGGGGCGCTATGGGTCTCTATGGGGCGCTATGGGTCCCTATGGGGCGCTATGGGGCAGGGCGCTGTGCGGCGCTATGGGTCCCTGTGGGGCGCTATGGGGCGATGTGGGGCGCTATGGGTCTCTATGGGTCCCTATGGGGCTCTATGGGGCAGGGCACTATGGGGTGCTATGGGTCCCTGTGGGGCGCTATGGGTCCCTATGAGGCACTATGGGGCGATGTGGGGCGCTATGGGGCGCTATGGGGCGCTATGGGGCGGTGTGCGGCGCTGTGGGGCAGGACCCCCAGGGTGCGGTGTCGCTATGGGGCAGGACCCCGCTGGAGGTGGGGGCCTCTATGGGGCAGGACCCCCATGTGGGGGGGATCCCTATGGGGCAGGAGCCCAGTCGCTATGGGGCAGGACCCCAAGGGGTGGGTCCCTATGGGGAGGGATCCCCGTGGGGGTCTATGGGGCAGGAACCCTCTGGGGGGAGTCGTTATGGGGCAGGACCCCGGTCGCTATGGGGCAGGGAAAGGTGAGGGGGAGGGGTTGCTATGGGGCGGGGGGTCGCTATGGGGCAGGACTCGCTATGGGGCAGGTGGAGGTCTCTATGGGGCAGGGGGTCGCTATGGGGCAGGGCCCTGCGCAGGGGAGGGGTCGCTATGGGGCAGGGCCCCACGCGGGGGAGGGGGTCGCTATGGGGCAGGACTCGCTATGGGGCAGGGGGTCGCTATGGGGCAGGGCCCTGCACGGGGGGGTCGCTATGGGGTGGGGGGGGTCGCTATGGGGCAGGGCCCTGTGCGGGGGAGGGTCGCTATGGGGCAGGGGGTCGCTATGGGGCAGGGTGGGGTGGTCGCTATGGGGCAGGACTCGCTATGGGGCAGGGGGTCTCTATGGGGCAGGGGGTCCCTATGGGGCAGGGTGGAGGGGGTCGCTATGGGGCAGGGGGTCTCTATAGGGCGGGGGGGTCGCTATGGGGCAGGGCCCCGCACGGGGGAGGGGTCGCTATGGGGCAGGGAGTCGCTATGGGGCGGGAGGGGGTCGCTATGGGGCAGGGCGGGGCAGTCGCTATGGGGCAGGACTCGCTATGGGGCAGGTGGGGGTCGCTATGGGGCAGGCGGTCGCTATGGGGCAGGGCCCCACGCGGGGGAGGGGTCGCTATGGGGCAGGGGGTGACGTGGCCGCCCTGGGTTGGACTTTGGTCCCGGCCGGGAGCAGCGGGGGAGGGGGAGGGGGCGGGGCCGGGAGGCCGATCCCGGGGGCCGCTGTGGGGCAGGAGGGGGTCGCTGTGGGGCGGGAGGGGACTTGGGGGTCACTGTGGGGTGTCTATGGGGCAGGACCCCATCAGAGAGGGTCCCTATGGGGCAGGAGGGAACTTAGGGGTCACTGTGGGGCAGGAGGGGACTTGGGGGTCACTATGGGGCAGGAAGGGACTTAGGGGTCCCTATGGGGCAGGAAGGGACTTAGGGGTCGCTATGGGGCAGGAGGGGACTTGGGGGTCACTATGGGTCGGGAGGGGACTTAGGGGTCACTATGGGGCGGGAGGGGACTTGGGGGTCGCTATGGGGCGGGAGGGCACTTAGGGGTCCCTGTGGGGTGTCTATGGGGCAGGACCCCATTAGAGAGGGTCCCTATGGGGCAGGAGGGGACTTAGGGGTCCCTATGGGGCGGGAAGGGACTTAGGGGTCGCTATGGGGCAGGAGGGAACTTAGGGGCCGCTATGGGGCGGGAGGGCACTTAGGGGTCCGTATGGGGTGTCTATGGGGCAGGACCCCATTAGAGAGGGTCCCTATGGGGCAGGAGGGAAATTAGGGGTCCCTGTGGGGTGTCTATGGGGCAGGACCCCATTAAAGAGGGTCCCTATGGGGCAGGAGGGAACTTAGGGGTCGCTATGGGGCGGGAAGGGACTTAGGGGTCGCTATGGGGCGGGAGGGGACTTGGGGGTCCCTATGGGGTGTCTATGGGGCAGGACCCCATCAGAGAGGGTCCCTATGGGGCAGGAAGGGACTTAGGGGTCACTATGGGTCGGGAGGGGAGTTAGGGGTCCCTATGGGGCAGGAGGGAACTTAGGGGTCGCTATGGGGCAGGAGGGCACTTAGGGGTCCCTGTGGGGTGTCTATGGGGCAGGACCCCATTAAAGAGGGTCCCTATGGGGCAGGAGGGGACTTAGGGGTCACTGTGGGGCAGGAGGGGACTGAGGGGTCCCTATGGGGCAAGGACCCAATACAAGGGTATCCTCCTGCTCTATGGGGCAGGAGCCAACTTAGGGGTCTCTATGGATCAGAACCCAACATGGGGCAATCTATGGGTCAAGACCCAACTTGGGCGTCTCTATGGGGCAGAACCCAACATATGGGTCTCTATGGGGCAGGACCTGCCTTGGGCGTTTCTGTGGGTCAAGACCCAACATAGGGGGTCTCTATGGGTCAGAACCCAACATAGGGCATCTCTATGGGTCAAGACTCAACTTGTTGGGTCTCTATGGGTCAAGACCCAACTTGGGGCATCTCTATGGGTCAAGACCCAACTTGGGTGTCTCTATGGGTCAAGACCCAACTTATGGGTCCTGACCCACCTTATGGGGTGTCTATGGGTCAAGACCCAACTTGAGGGGTCTCAATGAGTCAAGACCCAACAAGTTGGGTCTCTATGAGTCAACACTCAACTTGGGCATCTCTATGGGTCAAGACCCAACTTGTTGAGTCTCTATGGGTCAAGACCCAACATATGGGTCTCTATGGGGCAGGACCCGCCTTGGGCGTTTCTGTGGGTCAAGACCCAACATAGGGGTCTCTATGGGTCAGAACCCAACTTGGGGCATCTCTATAGGTCAAGACCCAACTTGGGGGGTCTCTATGGGTCTAGACACAATCTAGGGGTTTCTATGGGTCCCAACCCAACTTGGGACATCTCTATGGGTCAAGACCCAAGTTATGGGTCATGACTCAACTTGTTGGGTCTCTATGGGTCAAGACCCAACTTATGGGGTCTCTATGGGTCAAGACCCAACTTGGGCATCTCTATGGGTCAAGACCCAACTTGAGGGGTCTCTATGGGTCAAGACCCAACTTGGGGGGTCTCTATGGGTCTAGACCCAACCTAGGGGTATCTATGGGTCCCAACCCAACTTGGCCCTCCCTATGGGTCAAGACTCAGCATAGGGCATCTCTATGGGTCAAGACCCAACTTGGGCATCTCTATGGGTCATGACCCAACTTGTTGGGTGTCTATGGGTCAAGACCCAACTTATGGGTCAAGACCCAACTTGGGGCATCTCTATGGGTCAAGACCCAACATATGGGTCAAGAACCAACTTGTTGGGTCTCTACGGGTCAAGACGCAACATAGGGCATCTCCATGGGTCAAGACCCAACTTGGGGAGTCTCTATGGGTCAAGACTCAACTTGTTGGGTCAAGACTCAACATAGGGCATCTCTATGGGTCAAGACCCAACTTATGGGTCCTGACCCACCTTATGGGGTGTCTGTGGGTCCCAACCCAACTTGAGGGGTCTCAATGAGTCAAGACCCAACAAGTTGGGTCTCTATGAGTCAACACTCAACTTGGGCATCTCTATGGGTCAAGACCCAACTTGGGCGTCTCTATGGGTCAAGACCCAACTTGAGGGGTCTCTATGGGTCAAGACCCAACTTGGGCGTCTCTATGGGTCAAGACCCAAGTTGTTGGGTCTCTATGGGTCAAGACTCAACTTGTTGGGTCAAGACTCAACTTGTTGGGTCTCTATGGGTCAAGACCCAACTTATGGGTCCTGACCCACCTTATGGGGTGTCTATGGGTCAAGACCCAACTTGAGGGGTCTCAATGAGTCAAGACCCAACAAGTTGGGTCTCTATGAGTCAACACTCAACTTGGGCATCTCTATGGGTCAAGACCCAACATAGGGCATCTCTATGGGTCAAGACCCAACTTATGGGTCAAGATTCAACTTGTTGGGTCTCTATGGATCAAGACCCAACTTGGGGCATCTCTATAGGACAAGACCCAACTTGTTGGGTCAAGACTCAACTTGTTGGGTCTCTATGAGTCAAGACCCAACTTATGGGGTGTCTATGGGTCCCAACCCAACTTGGGTTTCTCAATGGGTCAAGACCCAACTTGTTGGGTCTCTATGGGTCAAGACCCAACTTATGGGTCCTGACCCAACATAGGGCATCTCTATGGGTCATGACCCAACTTATGGGTCCCGACCCACCTTATGGGGTCTCCACGGGTCCCCCCCCTAACCCAACGCCCCCCGTCCCGTTGCAGCGCCCCATGGCGGCCCCGGAGGAGCTCGGCGCCCTCCTGCCGGCCCCCCGGCTGCGCTCGCTGGCCCTCGCGTGGCTGCAGGAGGACGCGGCCGGGCCGGACCCGGCGGCCGTGGCCGTGGGGCGGGCGCCGCGTGGGGCCGCCCTCCTGTGGGGCAGGACCCGCCTGGGGGTCTCTATGGGGCAGGACCCGCCTTGGGCAGCGTCTCTATGGGTCAAGACGCAACATAGGGGGGTCCCTATGGGTCAAGACCCAACTTGGGCATCTCAATGGGTCAAGACCCAACTGGTTGGGTCTCTATGGGTCTAGACCCAACATAGGGGTCCCTATGAGTCAAGACCCAACTTGGGCATCTCTATGGGTCAAGACCCAACTGGTTGGGTCTCTATGGGTCAAGACCCAACTTGGGTGTCTCAATGGGTCAAGACCCAACTTGGGGAGACTCTATGGGTCAAGACCCAACATAGGGCATCTCAATGGGTCAAGGCCTAACTTGTTGGGTCTCTATGAGTCAAGACCCAACTTGGGTGTCTCAATGGGTCCCAACACAACTTGTTGGGTCTCTACGGGTCAAGATGCAACATAGGGCATCTCCATGGGTCAAGACCCAACTTGGGTTTCTCTATGGGTCAAGACCCAACTTGTTGAGTCTCTATGGGTCAAGACTCAACTTGTTGGGTCTCTATGGGTCAAGACCCAACTTGGGGCATCTCTATGGGTCAAGACCCAACTTGGGTGTCTCTATGGGTCAAGACCCAACTTGTTGGGTCTCTATGGGTCAAGACCCAACTTGGGGCATCTCTATGGGTCAAGACCCAACTTGGGGAGTCTCTATGGGTCAAGACCCAACTTATGGGTCAAGACCCAACAAGTTGGGTCTCTATGGGTCAAGACCCACTTTGTTGGGTCTCTATGGGTCAAGACCCAACTTATGGGTCCCGACCCACCTTATGGGGTCTCCATGGGTCCCACCCTAACCCAACGCCCCCCGTCCCGTTGCAGCGCCCCATGGCGGCCCCGGAGGAGCTCGGCGCCCTCCTGCCGGCCCCCCGGCTGCGCTCGCTGGCCCTCGCGTGGCTGCAGGAGGACGCGGCCGGGCCGGACCCGGCGGCCGTGGCCGTGGGGCGGGCGCCGCGTCGCGCCGCCCTCCGCTGCCACTCGCGGGGCCTCCTCGCCGGCCTCCCCTTCGCCCGGGCCCTGTTCGAGGCCACCGGCTGCCGCTTGTCCCCGAAGGTCCCCGAGGGCCACACGGTGACACCGGGGACGTTGGTGGCCGTTATTAGTGGCCCCGCAGCCGGGCTCCTATTGGCCGAGCGGGCGGCGCTCAACGCGCTGGCCCGCTGCAGCGGGGTGGCCACGGCGGCCGCGGCGGCCGTCGCCATTGGCCGGGCCCGCGGCTGGGGCGGGGCCATCGCCGGGACCAGGAAGACCACGCCCGGCTTCCGATTGGCCGAGAAGTACGCGCTGGCCGTGGGCGGGGCCCAGCCCCACCGCTACGGCCTGAGCGAGGGGCTCATGGTCAAGGACAACCACCTGGCGGCCGCGCGGCGCCCCGTGGCCGAGGTGGGGGCGCCCGGACGCCGGGGCCCCTTCCCGGATCCCTGGGGTCATTCCCGGATCCCTGGGGTCATTCCCGGATCCCTGGGGCAATTCCCAGATCCCTGGGGCCTTCCCGGGTCCCTGGGACAATTCCCGGATCCCTGGGGCCTTCCTGGATCCCTGGGCCCTTCCCGGATCCCTGGGGTCATTCCCGGATCCCTGGGGCAATTGCCGGATCCCTGGGGCCCTTCCCGGATCCCTGGGGCCCTTCCCGGATCCCTGGGGCCTTCCCGGATCCCTGGGGTCATTCCTGGATCCCTGGGGCCTTCCCGGATCCCTGGGGCCTTCCCGGATCCCTGGGCCCCTTCCTGGATCCCTGGGGCCCTTCCCAGATCCCGGCTCCCCTTTCCTGGATCCCCATCTCCGTTCCCGGATCCCCTTCCCGAATCCCCTTCCCGGATCCCTGTTCCCGGATCTCCTTTCCCAGATCCCTGTCCCCCTTCCCGGATCCCCTTCCCAGATTCCCTTCCTGGATCCCAGACCCCTTTCCTGGATCCCTGTTCCCAGATCCCCTTTCCCGGCTCCCGTTCCAGTTTCCCGGCTCCCATTCCCATTTCCCGTCTCCCGTATCCCATTTCCCGGCCCCTGTTCCCATTTCCCGGCTCCCGTTTCCCGTTCCCGTATCCCGGCTCCCATTCCCATTTCCCGTTTCCCGTTCCCATTTCCCGGCTCCTGTTCCCATTTCCTGGATCCCGGATCCCCTTCCCGGCTCCCGTTCCCATTTCCTGGCCCCTGTTCCCATTTCCCGGCTCCCGTTCCCATTTCCCATTTCCCGGCTCCCGTTCCCGTTTCCCGTTCCCGTTTCCCGGCTCCCGTTCCCATTTCCCGGCTCCCGGATCCCCTTTCCCGTTTCCCGTTCCCGTTTCCTGGCTCCTGTTCCCGTTTCCCGTTCCCGGATCCCGGCTCCCGTTCCCATTTCCCGGCTCCCGGCTCCCGTTCCCGTTTCCCGGCCCCTGTTCCCATTTCCCGGCTCCCGTTCCCGTTTCCCGTTCCCGTATCCCGGATCCCGGCTCCCGGCTCCCGTTCCCGTTTCCCGTTTCCCGTATCCCGTTCCCGTTCCCAGCTCCCGGCTCCCATTCCCATTTCCCGTTTCCCATTCCCATTTCCCGGCTCCCGTTCCCATTTCCCATTTCCCGGCTCCCGTTCCCGTTTCCCGTTTCCCGTTTCCCGTTCCCGTTCCCAGCTCCCGCCCCGTTCCCGCAGGTCGTCCGCTCCGCCCGCCGCGTCGCCGGCTTCTTCCTGCGCCTGGAGGTCGAGTGCAGCTCCCTGGCCGAGGCCCTGGAGGCCGCGGGCGCCGGCGCCGACATCGTCATGTTGGACAACTTCCAACCGGAGGTGGGGGCGGGGCCACGGGGGGGGCGGGGCCACGGGGGGCGGGGCCACGGGGGCGGGGCCGCGGGGGCGGGGCCACGGGGGGCGGGGCCGCGGGGGGGCGGGGCCGCGGGGGGCGGGGCCACGGGGGGGCGGGGCCACGGGGGGCGGGGCCACGGGGGGGCGGGGTCAAGGGGTTGGGTTGGGTCGACGTTGGGTTGGCCATGGGGCGCAATGGGTTGGGTTGACCTTGAGGTGTGATGAGTTGGGTTGGGTTGACCATGGGTTGGGTTGACCATGGGTTGGGTTGACCATGGGGTGCAATGGGTTGGGTTGGGTTGACCATGGGTTGGGTTGACCATGGGGTGCAATGGGTTGGGTTGGGTTGACCTTGGGTTGACCATGGGTTGGGTTGACCTTGGGTTGACCATGGGTTGGGTTGACCATGGGTTGAGCATGGGTTGGGTTGGGTTGACCTTGGGTTGACCATGGGTTGGGTTGACCATGGGTTGATCATGGGGTGCAATGGGTTGAGTTGACCATGGGTTGGGTTGGATTGACCATGGGTTGACCATGGGCTGCAATGGGTTGGGTTGACCTTGGGTTGGGTTGACCATGGGTTGGGTTGACCATGGGTTGACCTTGGGGTGCAATGGGTTGGGTTGTGTTGACCATGGGTTGACCATGGGTTGACCTTGGGGTGCAATGGGTTGAGTTGACCATGGGTTGGGTTGGATTGACCATGGGTTGACCATGGGCTGCAATGGGTTGGGTTGACCTTGGGTTGGGTTGACCATGGGTTGGGTTGACCATGGGTTGGGTTGACCATGGGGTGCAATGGGTTGAGTTGACCATGGGTTGGGTTGACCATGGGTTGACCATGGGGTGCAATGGGTTGGGTTGGGTTGACCATGGGTTGCAATGGGTTGACCTTGGGGTGCAATGGGTTGAGTTGAGCATGGGTTGGGTTGGATTGACCATGGGTTGACCATGGGTTGGGTTGGATTGACCATGGGCTGCAATGGGTTGGGTTGACCATGGGTTGGGTTGACCATGGGTTGACCTTGGGGTGCAATGGGTTGAGTTGACCATGGGTTGGGTTGGATTGACCATGGGTTGCCCATGGGCTGCAATGGGTTGGGTTGACCATGGGTTGCATTGCATTGACCATGGGGTTCAATGGGTTGACCATGGGTTGCCCATGGGGTGCAATGGGTTGGGTTGACCACGAGTTGGGTTGGGTTGACCATGGGTTGCCCATGGGGTGCAATGGGTTGGGTTGGGTTGACCACGAGTTGGGTTGGGTTGACCATGGGTTGCCCATGGGGTGCAATGGGTTGGGTTGGGTTGACCACGAGTTGGGTTGGGTTGACCATGGGTTGCCCATGGGGTGCAATGGGTTGGGTTGGGTTGACCATGAGTTGGGTTGGGTTGACCATGGGTTGCCCATGGGGTGCAATGGGTTGGGTTGGGTTGACCATGGGTTGGGTTGCCCATGGGGTGCAATGGGTTGGGTTGACCACGAGTTGGGTTGGGTTGACCATGGGTCGCCCATGGGGTGCCATGGGTTGCGTTGTGACCGTGGGGCGCCGTGGGGCGCCGTGGGGCAGGAGCTGCACGCGGCCGCCGCCGCCGTCAAGGCCGCCTTCCCCTCGGTGACCGTGGAGGCCAGCGGGGGCATCGGGGAGGCCAAACTGCCCCTCATGATGGGGCCCCACGTGGACGTCATCTCCATGGGGAGCCTCACGCAGGCGGCCCCCGCGCTCGACTTCTCCCTCCGCGTCCTCCCCGATGACGGGGACGATGGGGACGACGGGGACAACGGGGACAACGGGGACAACGGGGACAACGGGGACAACGGCCAGCTGCCCTTCTGAGGCCCTCCCCCTGCTGTGGGGCTGGGCTGGGGCCTCCATCCCCATCTATGGGTCCATGGGGCCTCCATTCCCTTCCATGGGGCCTCCATTCCTGTCCATGGGGCCTCCATTCCCGTCTATGGGGCCTCCATCCCCATCTATGGGTCCATGGGGCCTCAATCTCCATCTATGGGTCCATGGAGCCTCCATTCTTGTCTATGGCTCCATGGGGACGTCCCATGGGGCCTCCATCCCCATCTATGGGTCCATGGGGACGTCCCCACCTGCCCCATGGGGGCCTCCATCCCCATCTATGGGTCCATGGGGCCTCCATCCCATCTATGAGTCCATGGGGCCTCCATTTCCATCTATGGGTCTATGGGGCCTCCATCCCCATCTATGGGTCTATGGGGCCTCCATCTCCATCTATGGGTCCATGGGGCCTCCATCCCCATCTATGGGTCCATGGGGCCTCCATTTCCATCTATGGGTCTATGGGGCCTCCATCCCCATCTATGGGTCCATGGGGCCTCCATCCCCGTCTACGGCTCCATGGGGACGTCCCCACCTGCCGACGTCCCCAAGCGCCCCCCAACGCCCCCGTCCTCGGTGTCCCCAAGCGCCCCTAGAAATAAAGAGCCCAGAAACGGGTGGAAAAAAGGCGTTTTTTTGGGGCCGTCCCCGTGTCCCCGTGGTGTCACTCGCCCTCCTTGTCCTCCCCGTGGGTGATGATGTAGCAGATGTTCTTGTAGTCCACGTTGCGGGCCACGTCGGGCGGGAAGGCGGCCCACATGTTCTTGATCTGGGGACGTTGGGGGACGTTGGGGACAATGGGGACAATGGGGACATTGGGGACATTGGGGACAATGGGGACGTTGGGGACACGGGGACATCGGGGGACATTGGGCGTTGGGGACATTGGGGGTGTTGGGGACATTGGGGGTGTTGGGGACATTGGGGACATCAGGGATGTTGGGGGACATTGGGGGCATTGGGGGCATTGGGGACATTGGGGACATTAGGGGACGTTGGGGATGTTGGGGACAATGGGACATTGGGGACATTGGGGACATTGAAGACATTGAGGCATTGGGACATTGGGGACATTAGGGACATTGGGGACGTTGGGGATGTGGGGACATTGGGGACATGGGGGACATGGGGATGTTGGGGACATTGGGGGAAAATCGGGGACATTGGGGACATTGAAGATATTGGAGGCGTTGGGACGTTGGGGGACACGTTGGGGACATTGGGGACATGAGGGACATTGGGGACATTGGGGGTGTCAGGGGCATTGGGAGGTTGGGGACATTGGGGACATGGGGGACATTAGGGACATTGGGGGCATTGGGGACGTTTTGGGGACATTGGGGACAATGGGGGCAATGAGGGTGTTGGGGACATTGGGGGCATTGGGGAGGTTGGGGACATTGGGGACATGGGGGACATTGAGGGTGTCAGGGTGTTGGGGACCTTTTGGGGATGTTTTGGGGACGTTGGGGGACATTTTGGGGACATTGGGGACATTGGGGGACATTGTCACCTCCTCGGGGTGAAGCGGGTCGCACTGGGTGGTCAGGAGCTCCTCGAGGCTGCGGAGAGACAAGTGGAGATGGCACCGTGTCCCCAATGTCCCCAATGTCCCCAATGTCCCCAATGTCCCTTGATGTCCCCAATGTCCCCATGTCCCCGTATCTGCTATATCCCTCCATGTCCCTGTGTCCCCATGCCCCAGTGCCCCCGTCCCCATGTCCCTGTCCCAATGTCCCCATTGTCCCCAATGTCCCCATCCCCCCACTGTCCCCATTGTCCCCAAGTCCCCTCATTCCCCCCATGTCCCCAACGTCCCCAAAGTCCCCAGTCCCTCCATTCCCCCCCATTGTCCCTATGTCCCATTGCCCCTCCACGTCCCCATTGTCCCCATGTCCCTCCATGTTCCCATTGGCCCCTTGTCCCCATTGTCCCCATATCCCCATTCCCCTCATTCCCCGCATTCCCCCCAGTGTCCCCAAAGTCCCCAATGCCTTGTCCCCCTTGTCCCCATTGTCCCCACTGTCCCCATTGTCCCCATTGTCCCCATTGTCCCCATTCCCCCATGTCCCCCCCATGTCCCCCCGTTGTCCCCATTGTCCCCACTGTCCCCATTGTCCCCAATGTCCCCATTCCCCCAATGTCCCCCCGTTGTCCCCATTGTCCCCGTTGTCCCCATTGTCCCCATTGTCCCCATCGTCCCCATTGTCCCCAATGTCCCCATTCCCCCCATGTTCCCCCATTGTCCCCATTGTCCCCAATGTCCCCTCATTGTCCCCATCGTCCCCATTGTCCCCACTGTCCCCATTGTCCCCATTGTCCCCACTGTCCCCATTCCCCCCCTTGTCCCTGTTGTCCCTGTTGTCCCCGTTGTCCCCATCGTCCCCATTCCCCCCATTGTCCCCAATGTCACCGTTGTCCCCCTTGTCCCCATTGTCCCCATTCCCCCCATTGTCCCCAATGTCCCCATTCCCCCAATGTCCCCCCATTGTCCCCATTGTCCCCATTGTCCCCATTGTCCCCATTGTCCCCATGTCCCCCCATTGTCCCCATTGTCCCCATTGTCCCCATTGTCCCCATTCCCCCAATGTCCCCCCATTGTCCCCAATGTCCCCTCATTGTCCCCATTGTCCCCACTGTCCCCGCACTCACAACTTCTTCTTGATCGATCCCTTCCCGTCGGGGTCCAGCACCTTGAACGCCCCCATGATGACGTCCTCGGGGTCAGCGCCTGGGGGGACGGGTGGCACTGGTGTCACCAGGGGGTCCCCAAGGTGTCCCCAAGGTGTCCCCAAGGAGGGACGGGGTCATGGGGGGTCCCCAAGGGGGGACACGGGTGGCACCGGTGGCACCAGGGGGTCCCCAATGTGTCCCCAAAGGGTGATGGGGTCATGGGGTGTCACCAAGGGGTCCCCAAGAGGGGACGGGGTCATGGGGGGGTCCCCAAGGGGGACACGGGTGGCACCACGGTGTCCCCAAGGTGTCCCCAAGGGGTCCCCAAGGAGGGACGGGGTCATGGGGTGTCACCAAGGGGTCCCCAAGGGGGGACGGGGTCATGGGGTGTCACCAAGGGGTCCCCAAGGGGGGTGACAGGGTCATGGGGGGTCCCCAAGGGGGACACGGGTGTCACCAGGGTGTCCCCAAGGGGTCCCCAAGGAGGGACGGGGTCATGGGGTGTCACCAAGGGGGACACGGGTGGCACCGGTGGCACCAGGGGGTCCCCAAGGTGTCCCCAAGGGGGGACGGGTCAAGGGAT
>NW_028289849.1:0-50324 GCF_059628265.1 Tinamus guttatus | reverse complement strand
CCATTCCCAACCCCATTCCCATCCCCGTTCCTGTCCCTGATCCCCCTTTCCCATTCCCATTCCCAATTCGAATTCCCGTCCCCGCTCCCCCTTTCCCATCCCTGATCCCCATTCCCCGTCCCCCCATTCCCATCCCTTAACCCCATTCCCAATCCCCATTCCCATCCCGCACTCCCATCCCCATCCCCATTCCCGATCCCCGTTCCTGTCCCCGATCCCCATTCCCGGATCCTGATCCTGGTTCCCCTTTCCCATCCCCGATCCCCTTTCCCATTCTAATTCCCTGATCCCCATTCCCATCCCTGTTCCTGATCCTGGATCCCCATTCCCGGATCCCCACCTGCATTCCCGGATTCCATTCCTGACCCCTGTTCCCATTCCCAGATCCCCATTCCCGGATCCCCGATCCCAATCCCGGATCCCTGTTCCCATTCCTGGATCCCCATTCCCGGATCCCTGATCCCGGATCCCGGATCCCTGATCCCGGATCCCCGTTCCCGGATCCCAGATCCCCATTCCCATTCCCGGATCCCCATTCCCGATCCCCATTCCCGATCCCGATCCTGGATCCCCATTCCCATTCCTGGATCCCCATTCCCGGATCCCCATTCCCAGATCCCCATTCCCAGATCCCCATTCCCGATCCCGGATCCCCATTCCCATTCCCAGATCCCCATTCCCGGATCCCCATTCCCGATCCCCATTCCCGATCCCAGATCCCCATTCCCGGATCCCCATTCCCATTCCCATTCCCGGATCCCATTCCCGTTCCCGCAGGAGGAGGCGGAGCTCCCCCCGGATCCCCATTCCCATCCCCATTCCCATCCCCATTCCCATTCCCGTTCCCATTCCCGTTCCCGTTCCCGTTCCCATTCCCATCCCCATTCCCATTCCCGTTCCCATTCCCGATCCCGTTCCATTCCCGTTCCCATTCCCATTCCCATTCCCGATCCCAGATCCCCATTCCCAATCCCGCAGGAGGAGGCGGAGCTCCCCCCGGATCCCCATTCCCATTCCCGATCCCATTCCCGATCCCATTCCCATTCCCAATCCCGCAGGAGGAGGCGGAGCTCCCCCGGATCCCCATTCCCGTTCCCATTCCCGATCCCATTCCCATTCCCATTCCCATTCCCGTTCCCATTCCCGCAGGAGGAGGCGGAGCTCCCCCCGGATCCCCATTCCCGTTCCCATTCCCGATCCCATTCCCATTCCCATTCCCATTCCCGTTCCCGCAGGAGGAGGCGGAGCTCCCCCCGGATCCCCATTCCCATTCCCATTCCCATTCCCGATCCCGGATCCCCATTCCCGTTCCCATTCCCGATCCCATTCCCGTTCCCATTCCCATTCCCATTCCCGATCCCATTCCCATTCCCGATCCCGGATCCCCATTCCCATTCCCATTCCCGATCCCATTCCCGTTCCCATTCCCATTCCCATTCCCGATCCCGGATCCCATTCCCGCTCCCATTCCCATTCCCGATCCCGTTCCCGCAGGAGGAGCCGGAGCTCCCCCCGGATCCGGGCCTCTCTCCCACTCTGGCCCTGTCCGTGTTCGCGGCCGTCCTGGGCTCGCTGCAGTTCGGCTACCACCTGGGGGTCATCAACGCGCCGCAGAAGGTGGGGCTGCCCCATAGCGCCCCATAGCGCCCCATAGCCGACCCATAGCGCCCCACAGCGACCCACAGCGCCCCATAGCACCCCACGGCTGCCCCATAGCTGCCCCATAGCACCCCATAGTGTCCCACGGCTGCCCCATAGCCGACCCATAGCCGACCCATAGCCGACCCATGGCTGCCCCACGGCGCCCCATAGCGCCCCACGGCTGCCCCATAGCGCCCCATAGTGCCCCATGGCTGCCCCATAGCTGCCCCATAGCCGCCCCATAGCTGCCCCATAGCTGCCCCACGGCCGCCCCACACTGCCCAATAGCCGCCCCATAGCTGCCCCACGGCCGCCCCATAGCCACCCCATAGCGCCCCATAGCCACCCCATAGCTGCCCCATAGCCGCCCCACACTGCCCAATAGCCGCCCCATAGCTGCCCCACGGCCGCCCCATAGCTGCCCCATAGCTGCCCCATAGCCGCCCCACACTGCCCCATGGCTGCCCCATAGCTGCCCCATAGCCGCCCCACGGCCGCCCCATAGTGCCCCACACTGCCCCATAGCTGCCCCACGGCCGCCCCGCAGGTGCTGGAGGCCGAGTACAACGCCACGTGGCAGCAGACGTGGGGGGCGCCGCCGCCCCATAGCGCCCCATAGCGCCCCATAGCCGCCCCATAGCCGCCCCATAGCCGCCCCATAGCGCCCCCCACCCGCAGGTGCTGGAGGCCGAGTACAACGCCACCTGGCAGCAGACGTGGGGGGCGCCGCCGCCCCATAGCGCCCCATAGCCACCCCACACTGCCCCATAGCTGCCCCATAGCGCCCCATAGCTGCCCCACGGCCGCCCCATAGCGCCCCCCGCCGCCCCACAGGTGCTGGAGGCCGAGTACAACGCGACCTGGCAGCAGACGTGGGGGGCGCCGCCGCCCCATAGCGCCCCATAGCCGACCCATGGCTGCCCCACAGTGCCCCATAGCCACCCCATAGCTGCCCCACGGCGCCCCATAGCTGCTCCACAGCTACCCCATAGCCGCCCCACACTGCCCCATAGCGCCCCATAGCTGCCCCATAGCCGCCCCATAGCCGCCCCACAGCGCCCCATAGCCGCCCCACACTGCCCCATAGCCGCCCCATAGCGCCCCATAGCCGCCCCACAGCGCCCCATAGCCGCCCCACACTGCCCCATAGTGCCCCACACTGCCCCATAGCCGCCCCACAGCGCCCCATAGCCGCCCCACACTGCCCCATAGTGCCCCACACTGCCCCATAGCCGCCCCATAGCTGCCCCATAGTGCCCCACAGCGCCCCCCACCCGCAGGTGCTGGAGGCCGAGTACAACGCCACGTGGCAGCAGACGTGGGGGGCGCCGCCGCCCCCCGGGGCCATCGCGACGCTCTGGGCGCTCTCGGTCGCCATCTTCTCCGTGGGTGGCATGGCCGCCGCGCCCGCCGTGGCCGTCATGGCCGACCGCCTGGGCAGGTGGGCGGGGCCTCGGCCGGGGGCGGGGTCGGGGGCGAGGCCTCGGGGTGGGGCGGGGCCTCGGGGGGCGGGGCCAGGAGGGGCCGGGGCGGGGCCTCGAGGGGGTGGGGGGAGCCAGGGGTGGGGCCTAGAGAGGGCGGGACCAAAAGGGATCAGGGGCGGGGCCATGAGGGGGCGGGGCATCGAGGGGATCCGGGCAGGGTCCCGCTAGGCGATGCTGTGAGGGGGCGGGGCCTAGAGGGGAGGGGCCTTTGAGGGGGCGGGGCCATGGAGACCCCGGGGGCGGGTGGGAGCTCTGGGGGCGGGGCCTCGAGGGGGCGGGGCCGCGGGGTGGGGACTCCGGGGGGCGGGGCCGGGTGCGGCACAAGATGGGGGAGGGGGCGTGGCCTCGGCGGGGGCGGGGTCTGGAAAGGGTGTGGGATAAGGAGGGGCGGGGCCTGAGCGAAGGGGGGATGGTTTGCGGAGGGGCGTGGCCTGGGTAGGGGGCGGGGTCTAAGGAGGGGTGTGGGGGGGAGGGGCGTGGCCTAGGGCAGGGGGGTGATCTGGGGGGCGGGGTCTGGGTGGAGGGGTGGGCGTGGTCTGGGGAGAGGGTGTGGCCTGTTTAGTGGGCGTGGTCTAGGAGGGGGCGTGGCCTAACGGGAGACGTCACCTAAGGTGGGATAGATGGGGTGGGGTATCGAAGGGGCGGGGCCTAAGGAAGGGGCGTGGCAAAGGGGGTGGGGCCAATGAAGAGGCGTCATGGAGGATGGGGCGACAGTGGGGGGCGGGGCTAAGGGAGGGGAGCCCCGTAGGGGGCGTGGCCGATAAAAGGGGGTGGGGCCAGAGAGGAGGGGTGCCGTGACGGTGGGGGCGTGGCTAGGGAGGGGCGAATAGGGGCGGGGCTAATGGGGGCGGGACAAATGAGAGCGGGGATAATGGGGGTGGGGCGAATGGGGGCGGGGCAAGGGGGGAATGTGGGGCGGGGCTAATGGGGCAGGGTGAATGGAGGGCGTGGCTAATGGAGGCGGGGATATCAGGGGCGGGGCTAATGGAGGAGAATGGAGGTGGGGCTAATGGAGGGCGGGGCTAATGGGGGCGGGGGCTAACAGAGGTGAATGGGGATGGGGTGAGTGGAGGGCGGGGCTAATCGGGGCGGGGCTAACGGAGGCAACTGGGGGCGGGGCGAATGGAGGGCGGGGCGAATGGAGGGCGGGGCTAGGGGCGGGGCTGTGGTGGGGCCCCAATGGGGCAGCCCTTGGGGGGTGGGAGGAGGCGCAAGGGGCGTGTCCGGGGGGGTGGGCGTGTCCGGGGGGCGTGTCCGTGCTGACGTCACCCGCAGGCGGGGCGCCCTGGCCGCCAGCTCCGCCCTGGCCTTCGCGGGGGGGGGGCTCCTGGCGCTGGCCAAGCTGGGCCCGACCTACGGGCTGGTGATCCCGGGACGGCTGTTGGCCGGGGCGCACGCAGGTGTGTGGGAACAGCCGGAAACACCCGGGAACAGCCGGGAACACCCCTGTGTGTGTGTGTGTGTGTGTGTGTGTGAGCTACGGGCTGGTGATCCCGGGACGGCTGTTGGCCGGGGCGCACGCAGGTGTGTGGGAACAGCTGGGAACACCCGGGAACACCCGGAAACACCCGTGTGTGTGTGCGGGAACACCCCTGTGTGTGTGTGTGTGTGTGTGAGAGCTACGGGCTGGTGATCCCGGGACGGCTGTTGGCCGGGGCGCACGCAGGTGTGTGCGAACAGCCGGAAACACCCGGGAACAGCCGGAAACACCCGTGTGTGTGTGCGGGAACACCCCTGTGTGTGTGTGTGTGTGTGTGTGTGTGTGAGCTACGGGCTGGTGATCCCGGGACGGCTGTTGGCCGGGGCGCACGCAGGTGTGTGGGAACAGCCGGAAACACCGGGAACAGCCGGAAACACCCGTGTGTGTGTGCGGGAACACCCCTGTGTGTGTGTGTGTGTGTGTGTGTGTGTGAGCTACGGGCTGGTGATCCCGGGACGGCTGTTGGCCGGGGCGCACGCAGGTGTGTGCGGGTGTGCGGGAACAGCCGGAAACACCCGGGAACAGCCGTGTGTGTGTGTGGGGAACAGCCGGAAACACCCGTGTGTGTGTGTGTGTGAGAGCTACGGGCTGGTGATCCCGGGACGGCTGTTGGCCGGGGCGCACGCAGGTGTGTGCGGAACAGCCGGAAACACCCGGGAACACCCGTGTGTGTGTGGGGGAACAGCCGGAAACACCCGTGTGTGTGTGTGTGTGTGTGTGTGTGAGAGAGCTACGGGCTGGTGATCCCGGGACGGCTGTTGGCCGGGGCGCACGCAGGTGTGTGGGAACAGCCGGAAACAGCCGGAAACACCCGTGTGTGTGTGTGTGCGGGAACAGCCGGGAACACCTGTGTGTGTGTGTGCGGGAACAGCCGGGAACACCCGGGAACACCCGGAAACACCCGTGTGTGTGTGCGGGAACAGCCGGGAACACCCCGTGTGTGTGTGTGTGTGTGTGTGTGTGAGAGCTACGGGCTGGTGATCCCGGGACGGCTGTTGGCCGGGGCGCACGCAGGTGTGTGGGAACAGCCGGGAACACCCGGAAACACCCGTGTGTGTGTGTGCGGAACAGCCGGAAACACCCGGGAACACCCGTGTGTGTGTGTGTGTGTGTGTGTGTGTGTGTAACCTACGGGCTGGTGATCCCGGGACAGCTGTTGGCCGGGGCGCACGCAGGTGTGTGCGGGTGTGCGGGAACGTCCGGGTGTGCGGGAACGTCCGGGAACACCCCTGTGCGTGTGTGTGTGTGCAGGGGAACACCCGTGTGCGTGCGGGGGACACATGTGCGGGGGGGTCCGCCTGTGTCCCCATGTCCCCGCACACCCGTGTCCCTGTGTCCCTGCACATGCATGTCCCCCCATACCCAAACCATCACGTGTCCCCAATGTGTCCCCATGTCCCCACACGTGTCCCCATGTCCCCAGGGCTGTCCTCGGGCCTCGTCCCCATGTACGTGGGGGAGCTGGCACCCACACGTGTCCCTGTGTCCATGACATGTCCCCATGTCCCCACACGTGTCCCCATGTCCCCCCATGTCCCCAACGTGTCCCCATGTCCCCCCCTGTCCCCAGGGCTGTCCTCGGGCCTCGTCCCCATGTACGTGGGGGAGCTGGTGCCCACGCATGTCCCCATGTGTCCCCATGTCCCATGTCCCTGACGTGTCCCCATGTCCCCATGTCCCCACATGCCCCCATGTGTCCCCATGTGTCCCCACACGTGTCCCCCTGTCCCCAGGGTTGTCATCGGGGCTGGTCCCCATGTACGTGGGGGAGCTGGTGCCCACGCGTGTCCCCGTGTCCCCATGTCCCCAATGTGTCCCCATGTCCCCAACGTGTCCCCATGTCCCCAGGGCTGTCGTCGGGGCTCGTCCCCATGTACATGGGGGAGCTGGCACCCATGCCTGTCCCATGTCCCCATGCGTGTCCCCGTGTCCATGACATGTCCCCATGTCCCCAATGTGTCCCCATGTCCCCACATGTCCCCATGTCCCCATGTCCCCACACGTGTCCCCATGTCCCTGACGTGTCCCCATGTCCCCACATGTCCCCATGTCCCCACATGTCCCCAACGTGTCCCCTGTCCCCAGGGCTGTCCTCGGGCCTCGTCTCCATGTACGTGGGGGAGCTGGTGCCCACGCGTGTCCCCATGTCCCCATGTCCATGACATGTCCCCATGTCCCCACGTGTCCCCATGTCCCCAACGTGTCCCCCCCTGTCCCCAGGGCTGTCCTCGGGCCTCGTCCCCATGTACGTGGGGAACTGTCCCCCACGCGGCTCCGCGGGGCCCTGGGGACCCTGCACCAAGTGGCCGTCGTCACCGGGATCCTGGGGGCCCAGGTGGGCAACGGGGGCAACAAGGGGGGCAACGGGGGGGCCGGGGGCAATTGGGAGGGCTGGGGGTAATGGGAGGTCCTTGGGGGCAATGGGGGCAAAAAGGAGGCATTGGGGGGCAATTGAGGGGGTTGGGGGCAAAAAGGGGACAATGGGGGGCAAAAAAAAGGGGGCTGGGGGCAATTGAGGGGGATGGGGCAAAATGGGGGGCAATTGGGTGGTTGGGCGTGATGGGGGGATCCCTGGGGGCAATGGGGGCAAAAAGGGGGGGCTGGGGGCAATTGGGGGGGTTGGGGGCAAGTGGGGAGCAAGGGAGGGCAAAAAGGGGGCAATGGGGGGTTTAAGAGTCAATGGGGGGCAAAAAAAGGGGTACGGGGCAATTGGGGGGGCAATGGGGGGCAATGGGGGCAAAAAGCGGGGGTTTGGGGGCAATTGAGGGGTTGGGGGGACCCCGTGTGCTAATGGCCCCCCATGTCTCCGTGTCCCCCCATGTCCCCGTGTGTCCCCACGTGTCCCCGTGTCCTCTTGTCCCCCCATGTCCCCATCTCCCTCTGTGTCCCCATGTGCCCCTGTGTCCTCCGTGTCCCCCTATCCCCTTGTGTCCCCCCCGTCCCCCCGTGTCCCCCCGTGTCCCCCGTGTCCCCCATGTCCCCCATGTCCCCCCCGTCCCCCCCCGCCCCCCCCGCAGGTCCTGGGTCTCCCGGCTCTCCTGGGCTCCCCCCGGCTCTGGCCGCTCCTCCTGGCCCTCCCGCTGCTCCCGGCCGCGCTGCAGTCGCTGCTGCTGCCGCTGTGTCCGGAGAGCCCGCGCTTCCTGCTGCGGGGGCGGGGCCAGCGCGGCGCCGCCCTGCACAGTGAGACCCGCCCCCGCCCCGCCCCCTGCGGACCCGCCCCCCGCCCCGCCCCCGGACCCGCCCCCTGCGGCCCCGCCCCCCGGCCCCGGCCCCGCCGCCCGCCCCCTGCCTGCGGACCTGCCCCCGGACCCGCCCCCTACCTCGGACCCGCCCCCTACCTCGGACCCGCCCCCTGCCTGCAGCCCCGCCCCCTGCCTGCAGCCCCCCTCCCGGCCGCGGCCCCGCCCCCGCCCCTGCCGCGGCCACGCCCCCGAACCCACCCCCCGCGCACCTGCCCCCCGGACCCGCCCCCTGCCGTGGACCCGCCCTCTGCAGCCCCGCCCCTGAAGCCCCGCCCCCCACCGCGGACCCGCCCCTGGCCCCGCCCCCTGCTCACGGCGCCTGCCTGCAGCCCCGCCCCCTGCCCGTGGACTCGCCCCCGGCCCCCCCCGCCGCGGCCCCGCCTTCACAGGGAGGCGGCCCCGCCACGTGGACCCGCCCCCTCCCTGTGGACCCACCCCCATGGACCCGCCCCCTCCCCGCGGCCCCGCCCCCTCCCGCGGCCCCGCCCCCTCTCAGCGACCCCACCCCCCCGCCGCAGCCTCCCCCTCCCCACTGCCTCCCCCTCCCTGCAGCCCTCCAGCCTCCTCCTCCTCCCTCCATCCTCCTCCTCCCTCCATCCTCCTCCTCCCTCCATCCTCCTCTTCCCTCCTTCCCTCCATCCTCCTCCTCCCTCCATCCTCCTCCTCCCTCCATCCTCCTCTTCCCTCCTTCCCTCCATCCTCCTCCTCCCTCCATCCTCCTCCCTCCTTCCCTCCATCCTCCTCCTCCCTCCATCCTCCTCCTCCTTCCCTCCATCCTCCTCCTCCCTCCATCCTCCTCCTCCCTCCATCCTCCTCCCTCCATCCTCCTCCTCCCTCCTTCCCTCCATCCAACCCTCTCCCCAGCTCCTCCTCCCATCCCAGCTTCCCTCCCTCCCTTCCACGCTCCACCCAACCCCCTCTCCATCCCTGCTTCCTTCTACCCCTTCCCCCTCCCCTCCCTCCTCCCTCCCTCCTCCTCCTTCCTCCCTCCCCCCTCCCTCCCTCCCTCCTTCCCTCCCTCCCCCCTTCTCCCGATCCCTCCTCCGTCCCTCCCTCCTCCATCCTCCCTCTCTCCTCCCTCCCTCCCTTCTTTCCTCCCTCCCTCCCTCCCTCCCTCCTTCCCGGGGCGGGGCCACATTCCCGTCCCTCCCCCTCTAACCAGGCTCCTCCCTCTCTCTCTGTCCCTGCCCCCCCCCGTCCCTCTGTCCGTCCGCACCCCCTCCCCTGTCCCCGTCCCCTCTGTCCCTTCATGTCCCCCTGTCCCTCCGTGTCCCCTTGTCCCCCCCGTGTCCTCCTGTCCCTCCGTGTCCCCTTGTCCATCCCTGTCCCTTCAATGTCCCCCGTTCCTTCCCTATCCCCATCCCCCCATGTCCCCCCCGTGTCCCCGTGTCCCCCCGTGTCTCCATGTCACCCTGTCCCCGTGTCCCCTGTGTCCCCCCATGTCCCCTCCATCCCTGTCCCTCCCGTGTCCCCTGTGTCTTGCCGGGCCCCCTGTGCGTCCCTGTGTGTCCTCGTGTCCCCTTGTCTCTCCTGTGTCCCCATGTCCCCCATGTGTCTCTCTATGTCCCCATGTGTCCCCATGTGTCCCCGTGTCCCGCGCCTCCGTGTCCCCCCCGTGTCTCCCTGTGTCCCCATGTGTCCCCATGTGTCCACGTGTCCCCCGTCTCCATGTCCCCGTGTCCCCCCATGTCCCCTTGTCCCTCCTGTCCTCGCCCCCGTGACCCCCCCCGGCCCCCGTCTCCATGTCCCTCTGTGTCTCCTTGTGTCCCTGTGTCCCCCTGTGTCCCTGCGTGTCCCCGCGTGTGTCCTCGTGTGTCCCCATGTCCCCGTGTCTCCCTGTCCCTGTATCCCCCCCATGACCCCACCGTGTCCCCGCCCCCCCCGTGTCCCCCGTCTCCGTGTCCCCCCGTGTCCCCCTGTCCCCCCCGTGTTCCCCCTGTCCCTCCCCCGTCTCCGTGTCCCCCCATGTCCCCCTGTCCTCTTTGTCCCCGCCCCCCCGTGTCCCCCCGTCCCCCCGTCCCCCCGCCCCCCGTGTTCCCGTGTCCCCCCGTGTCCCCCTGTCCCCCCCCTTGTCCCCGTGTCCCTGTGCTCCCCCGTGCCCCCCCGTCCCCGCCCCCCCCGTGTCCCCCTGTCCCCCCGTGTTCCCCCGTGTCCCCGCCCCCCGTGTCCCCGCCCCCCCGTGTCCCCGCCCCCTTCCCCCCCCCCCAGGCCTGTCCCGCCTCGTGGGCCCGGCGGCGGCGGCGCCGGCGCTGGCGGCGCTGGAGGCCGAGGGGGGCCCGGCCCGGGCCGCCCGCCCGGGGCTGCTCCAGCTGCTCTCGCGGCGCTACCGGCAGCCGCTGGCGGTGGCGCTGGGGCTGCAGCTGGCGCAGCAGCTGTCCGGGATCAACGCGGTGAGGGGCGGGGCTAAAGGGAAAGGGGCGGGGCTAAGGGGATAGGGGGCGGGGCCACGGGGAGCGGGGGCGCTGGGGCTGCAGCTGGCGCAGCAGCTGTCCGGGATCAACGCGGTGAGGGGCGGGGCTAAAGGACGAGGGGCGGGGCTAAACACCGGGGGCGGGGCTAAACACCTGGGGGCGGGGCCACGGGGGGCGGGGGCGCTGGGGCTGCAGCTGGCGCAGCAGCTGTCCGGGATCAACGCGGTGAGGGGCGGGGCTAACGGGAAAGGGGCGGGGCTAAACACCGGGGGCGGGGCTAAACACCTGGGGGCGGGGCCACGGGGAGCGGGGGCGCTGGGGCTGCAGCTGGCGCGGCAGCTGTCCGGGATCAACGCGGTGAGGGGCGGGGCTAACGGGAAATGGGGCGGGGCTAAACACCGGGGGGCGGGGCCACGGGGAGCGGGGGCGCTGGGGCTGCAGCTGGCGCAGCAGCTGTCCGGGATCAACGCGGTGAGGGGCGGGGCTAAACACCGGGGGGCGGGGCTAAACACCGGGGGGCGGGGCCACGGGGAGCGGGGGCGCTGGGGCTGCAGCTGGCGCAGCAGCTGTCCGGGATCAACGCGGTGAGGGGGGGGGCTAGCGGGAAAGGGGCGGGGCTAAACACCTGGGGGCGGGGCTAAGGGGGTGAGGGGGCGGGGCCACGGGGAGTGGGGGTGCTGGGGCTGCAGCTGGCGCAGCAGCTGTCCGGGATCAACGCGGTGAGGGGCGGGGCTAGCGGGAAAGGGGCGGGGCTAAACACCGGGGGCGGGGCCACGGGGAGCAGGGGCGCTGGGGCTGCAGCTGGCGCAGCAGCTGTCCGGGATCAACGCGGTGAGGGGCGGGGCTAGCGGGAAAGGGGCGGGGCTAATGGGATGAGGGGGCGGGGCTAAACACCGGGGGCGGGGCTAAGGGGATGAGGGGGCGGGGCTAAACACCGGGGGGCGGGGCCACGGGGAGCGGGGGCGCTGGGGCTGCAGCTGGCGCAGCAGCTGTCCGGGATCAACGCGGTGAGGGGCGGGGCTAACGGGAAAGGGGCGGGGCTAAACACCGGGGGGCGGGGCCACGGGGAGCGGGGGCGCTGGGGCTGCAGCTGGCGCAGCAGCTGTCCGGGATCAACGCGGTGAGGGGGCGGGGCTAAACACCGGGGGCGGGGCTAAGGGGATGAGGGGGCGGGGCCACGGGGAGCGGTGGCGCTGGGGCTGCAGCTGTCCGGGATCAACGTGGCGAGCGGGGGCGGGGCCACGGGGGGCGGCGCCACGGGAGGCGGGGCCAAATGGGGAGCGGGGACAGGGAGGGTAGGACCATTGGGTTAGAGGGGGCGGGGCTCCAGGGGGCGGGGCACCGAGGCCATCAATGCAATAAAGACCTGGGCACCTAGAGTGGGGGGGGCGGGGCTGCGGGGCGGGGCTAGAGAGGCGGGGCTAGAGGGGTGGGTCTGCGGGGGCGGGGCCAGAAGGGGGGGTGGCATGAGGCAGAGAACCTCGATGGGGCGGGGCCTCGATGGGGCGGGGCCTCCAGGGGTAGGGATGTGGGGGTGGAGCCTCAGGGAGAGGGCTAAGGGTCTACAAGGGGTGGGGCTAAAGGGGGCGGGGCCAAGGGACGGGGCTATGGGGGTGGGGCCTCTGGGATGAGGGCGGGGCATTTGGGGCGGGAGCTGTGGGGGGCGGGGCCTTGGAGGCCAGGATCCGCCCCCCCCGGGAGCAGGACATTGGGGGTGGGACTTAAGGGGGCGGGGCCGCATAGGGGCGGGGCCTATAGGGGCGGGTCTGGGTGATTAGGGCGGGGCCTAATGGGGATGGGGCTTCATGGGGAAGGGCATCATGGGGCGGGGCTTCATGGGGAGGGGCTTCATGGGGCGGGGCTTCATGGGGGCGGGGTTTCATGGGGGGAGGTCCCAGGAGCCCCCCCCCCCGACAGGGCCGTGGCTTCAAGGGGAGGGGCTTCACGGTGGCAGGGGGCGGAGCCTAACGGGAGGGGGCCACTGGGGCGGGGCTCGTGGAAGGGGGCGTGTCCTCGCGCTGACCCCGCCCCCCTCCCCAGATCTTCTACTACTCGACGTCCATCTTTGAGCGGGCGGGGCTGGCGGAACCGGCCTACGCCACCATCGGCGTCGGCGCCGTCAACGTGGCGGCCACCGTGGCCTCGGTGAGCGCCGGGGACCCCGTGGCGGTGGTGGCCGTCCCGTGGTGTCACCACGTCCCCATGGTGTCCCCATGTCCCCATGGTGTCCCCATGTCCCCCCATGGTGGTGGTGGCCATCCCATGGTGTCCCCATGTCCCCATGGTGGTGGCCGTCCCGTGGTGTCACCACGTCCCCATGGTGTCCCCATGTCCCCATGGTGTCCCCATGTCCCCCCCATGGTGGTGATGGCCATCCCATGGTGTCCCCATGTCCCCATGGTGGTGGCCGTCCCGTGGTGTCACCACGTCCCCATGGTGTCCCCATGTCCCCCCATGGTGGTGGTGGCCATCCCATGGTGTCCCCATGTCCCCATGGTGGTGGCCGTCCCGTGGTGTCACCACGTCCCCATGGTGTCCCCATGTCCCCATGGTGTCCCCATTTCCCCCCATGGTGGTGGTGGTGGCCATCCCATGGTGTCCCCACGTCCCCATGGTCCTCCGTGATGACTCCTAGAGCGTTGGTGGGCCCCATGTCCCCCCCATGGTGGTGGCCATCCCATGGTGTCCCCATGGTGGTGGCCGTCCCATGGTGTCCCCATGTCCCCATGGTGGTGGCCGTCCCGTGGTGTCACCACGTCCCCATGGTGTCCCCATGTCCCCATGGTGTCCCCATGTCCCCCCCATGATGGTGGTGGCCATCCCATGGTGTCCCCATGGTGGTGGCCGTCCCGTGGTGTCACCACGTCCCCATGGTGTCCCCATGGTGTCCCCATGGTGTCCCCATGTCCCCCCATGGTGGTGGTGGCCATCCCATGGTGTCCCCATGTCCCCATGGTGGTGGCCGTCCCATGGTGTCCCCATGTCCCCATGGTGTCCCCATGTCCCCCCATGCTGGTGGTGGCCATCCCATGGTGTCCCCATGTCCCCATGGTGGTGGCCGTCCCGTGGTGTCACCACGTCCCCATGATGTCCCCATGTCCCCATGGTGTCCCCATGTCACCCCATGGTGGTGGTGGTGGCCGTCCCATGGTGTCCCCACGTCCCCATGGTCCTCCGTGATGACTCCTAGAGCGTTGGTGGGCCCCATGTCCCCCCCATGGTGGTGGCCGTCCCATGGTGTCCCCATGGTCCTCCGTGATGATTCCTAGGGCGTTGATGGGCCCCATCTCCCCCCATGGTGGTGGCCATCCCATGGTGTCCCCATGTCCCCATGGTGGTGGCCATCCCATGGTGTCCCCATGTCTCCATAGTAGTGGCCATCCCATGGTGTCCCCTTGTGATGGTCCCCATGGTGGTGACCATCCCATGGTGGCCCCATGTCCCCATGGTAGTGGCCATCCTATGGTGGTCCCCATGTCCCCTCGTGATGGTCCCCATGGTGGTGGCCATCCCATGATGGTCCCCATGTCCCCTCATGATGGCCCCATGGTAGTGACCGTCCCCATGTCCCCATGGTCCTCCGTGATGATTCCCTGGGTGGTGGTGGTCCCCATGTCCCCACCCATGGTGGTGGCCATCCCATGGTGTCCCCATGTCTCCATAGTAGTGGCCATCCCATGGTGTCCCCATGTCCCCTTGTGATGGTCCCCATGGTGGTGGCCATCCCATGGTGTCCCCAGGTGTCCCCGTGTCCCTCCTGGTGTCCACATGTCCCCATATCCCCCGGTGTCACCGTGTACCTGCGGGTGTCCCCATATCCCCATGTTCCCCAGTGTCCCCGTGTCCCCACGAGTGTCCCCATGTCCTCCGGTGTCCCCCGGGTGTCCCCACGTCCCCGTGTCCCCGTGTCCCCACGAGTGTCCCCACATCCCTGTGTCCCCGCAGGTGTCCCCATGTCCCCTGTCCCGCGGTGTCCCCATGTCCCCATGTCCCCCTCCGTGTCCCCGTGTCCCCCGGTGTCCTGGTGTCCCCGTGAGTGTCCCCATGTCCCCATGTCCCGGTGTCCCCGTGGGTATCCCCATGTCCCCGTGTCCCCCATGTCCCCACGGGTGTCCCCATGTCCCCGTGTCCCGCGGTGTCCCCGTGGGTGTCCCCATGTCCCGGTGTCCCCGCGGGTGTCCCCATGTCCCGGTGTCCCCCCAGGTGTTCCTGGTGGAGCGCGCGGGGCGCCGCACGCTGCAGCTGCTGGGGCTGTTGGGGATGTTGGGCTGCGCCGTCACCCTCACCATCGCCCTCAACCTGCAGGTGAGCGGGGACACCCCGACACGCAACACCCGACACCGCGACACCCTGATAGACACCCCGACACGCAACACCCAACACCCCAAAACCAACACCCCAACACCCCAACATCCCGACACACAACACCCGATACCGACACCCTGACACCCTGATAGACACCCCGACACACAACACCCCATACTGACACCCTGACACCCCAACACCCCGACACCCAACACCCCATACTGACACCCTGATAGACACCCCGACACCCCAACATCCCGACACACAACACCTGATACCGACACCCCGACACCCTGATAGACACCGCGACACACAACACCCCATACTAACACCCTGACACCCCAACACCCCGACACCCTGACACACAACACCCCATACTGACACCCTGATAGACACCCCGACACCCCAATATCCCAACACACAACACCCGATACCGATACCCCGACACCCCAACACACAACACCCGATACCGACACCCTGACACCCTGATAGACACCCTGACATGCAACACCCTGACACCCTGACACCCCAATACCGACACCCCGACACCCTGATAGACACCCTGACACGCAACACCCGACACCCCAACACCCCGACACCCCAATATCCCAACACACAACACCCGATACCGACACCCCGACACCCCGACACTCAACACGCGACACCCTGACACCCTGATAGACACCCCGACACGCAACACCCGACACCCCGACACCCAATATTGACACCCCGACACCCCAACATCCCGACACACAACACCCGATACCGACACCCTGACACCCTGATAGACACCCCGACACACAACACCCCATACTGACACCCTGACACCCCAACACCCCGACACACAACACCTGATACCAACACCCCGACACCCTGATAGACACCCCGACACACAACACCCCATACTAACACCCTGACACCCCAACACCCCGACACCCTGACACACAACACCCCATACTGACACCCTGATAGACACCCCGACACCCCAACATCCCAACACACAACACCCGATACCGACACCCTGACACCCCAACACCCCGACACACAACACCCGATACCGATACCCCGACACACAACACACAACACCAAACACCGACACCCCAACACCCCAATATCCCGACACACAACACCCGATACCGACACCCTGACACCCCGATACCCAACACCCCGACACACAACACCCAACACTGACACCCCGACACCCCAACACCCCAATATCCCGACACACAACACCCGATACCGACACCCTGACACCCCAACACCCCAATACCCCGACACCCCAACACACAACACCCGATCCCTGACACCCTGACACCCCGACACCCCAATACTCTGATACCCTGACACCCCGACACACAACACCCCCAACACCCCGACACCCTGATACCCCAACACCCCGATACCTCAACACCCTGACACCCCAACACCCTGACACCCCAATACCCCAAATGCCCCAAATGCCCCCAATACTCTCCAGTTCTCACTCCCCCCAGCCCCCTGGGACCCCTAATTACCCCCCAGCTCCCAATACCCCCCAATTCCCCCCCCCAGTGCCCAGGGACCCCCAATTCACCCTGCAGCCCCAAATACCCCCCAACTCCCCCCTCCCACCGCAAATGCCCCCCATTTCCCCACCCTGGGACCCCCCCAGCCCCAAATGCCCCCCAATTCCCCCCAGCCCCTTGGGATCCCCCCCAGCCCTGAATACCCCCCAATTCCCCCCTCCCACCACAAATGCCCCCCAATTCCCCACCTGGGACCCCCCCAGCCCCAAATACCCCCCAATTCCCCCCCAGGCCCCTGGGACCCCCCCCCCACCAGCCCCCAATGGCCCCAAATGCCCCCAATTTCCCCCCCCCAGCCCCAAATACCCCCCAATTCCCACCTCCCACCACAAATGCCCCCCATTTCACCAGCCTAGGCCCCCCACCAACCCCCTGGGACCCCCAATTGCCCCCCAAGCCCCAAATGCCCCCCAATTCCCCCTCCAGGCCCCAATACACCCCAATTGCCCCTCCAGCCCCCAAATCCCCCCAATTCCCCACCCTGGGACCCCCCCAATGGCCCCAAATGCCCCCCAAATACCCCCCAATTCCCCCCTCCCACCCCAAATACCCCCCAAGTGCCCACCCTGGGGCCCCCCCCCAGCCCCCTGGGACCCCCCCCAGCCCCAAATACCCCCCAATTCCCCCAAATACCCCCCAATTCCCCCCCCAGCCCCCTGGGACCCCCCTCCCCAACCCGAATACCCCCCAATTACCCCCTCAGCCCCCAATTCCCCCCATTTTCCCCCAATTCCCCCCGTGTCCCCGCGGTGTCCCTGGTGCCAGTGACACTGGTGACACCACCGGTGACACGGGTGACACTGGTGACATGGGTGACATCGGTGACCCCGGTGACACCGGCAGGGCCCGGCGGGCGCCGCGCTCGGCCTGGCCGCCATCTTCGGCTTCGTGGCCTTCTTCGAGCTGGGCCCCGGGCCCATCCCCTGGTTCATGGTGGCCGAGCTGTTCCCGCAGGGCCCGCGGCCCGCGGCCATGGCCACCGCCAGCCTGGCCAACTGGGCCGCCAACTTCGCCGTGGGGATGGCGTTTCCTGCCATGGAGGTGAGGGGACATGGAGGGGACATGGGGACATGGAGGGACATTGTGGGGACATGGAGGGACATGGGGGGACATGGAGGGGACACCTGGGGACATGGGGACATGGGAGGGACATGGGGGGGACACCTGGGGATATGGGGGGGACATGGGGGGACATGGGGAGGACATGGAGGGGACATGGAGGGACATGGGGACATGGGGGGGACATGGGGGGGACACGGGGTGCCATGTCCCTGGCACCGCAGCGCACGCGGGCCACCGCTGTGTCCCCTGTCCCCATGTCTCCTCATATCCCCATGTCCCCATGTCCCCATGTCCCTGTCCCTGCAGCGCGTGCTGGGAGCCGCCGTGTCCCCATGTCCCTGATGTCCCTCCATGTCCCCTCATGTCCCCTGATGTCTCCATGTCCCCTCATGTCCCCTCAGCGGGCGCTGGGCACTGCCACGTTCCTGCTCTTCACGCTACTCCGTGTCCCCATGTCCCCTAATGTCCCCCCCATGTCCCCATGTCCCCTAATGTCCCCCCATGTCCCCCCATGTCCCTAATGTCCCCATGTCCCCCCATGTCCCCATGTCCCCCAATGTCCCCATGTCCTCCTGTGTCCCTGATGTTCCTAATGTCCCCATGTCCCCTCGTGTCCCCTCAGCGGTCCCTTGGCCCCACCGTGTTCCTGCTCTTCGCCTTCTTCCTGGCCTCCTTCGCGCTCTTCACCCACCTGCGGGTGCCCGAGACCCCATGTCCCCAATGTCCCCATGTCCCCATGTCCCCCCAATGTCCCCATGTCCCCCCATGTCCCTCATGTCCCCATGTCCCCTCGTGTCCCCTCAGCGGTCCCTGGGCCCCGCCGTGTTCCTGCTCTTCACACCGCTCTGTGTCCCCATGTCCCCCCATGTCCCTAATGTCCCCATGTCCCCCCATGTCCCCAATGTCCCCATGTCCCCCCATGTCCCCATGTCCCTCCATGTCCCTAATGTCCCCATGTCCCCCCATGTCCCCAATGTCCCCCTGTCCCCTAATGTCCCCATGTCCCCTCGTGTCCCCTCAGCGGTCCCTTGGCCCCGCCGTGTTCCTGCTCTTCGCCTTCTTCCTGGCCTCCTTCGCGCTCTTCACCCACCTGCGGGTGCCGAGACCCCATGTCCCCATGTCCCCAATGTCCCCATGTCCCCATGTCCCCATGTCCCCCTGTGTCCCTGTGTCCCTGATGTCCCTGATGTCCCCATGTCCCCTCGTGTCCCCTCAGCGGTCCCTGGGCCCCGCCGTGTTCCTGCTCTTCGCCTTCTTCCTGGCCTCCTTCGCGCTCTTCACCCACCTGCGGGTGCCCGAGACCCCATGTCCCCAATGTCCCCAATGTCCCCATGTCCCCCCCTGTTCCTAATGTCCCCTCGTGTCCCCTCAGCGGTCCCTTGGTCCTGCCGTGTTCCTGCTCTTCACACCGCTCTGTGTCCCCATGTCCCCCCATGTCCCCAATGTCCCCAATGTCCCCATGTCCCCCCATGTCCCCAATGTCCCCATGTCCCCAATGTCTCCATGTCCCCTCGTGTCCCCTCAGCGGTCGCTGGGCCCCGCCGTGTTCCTGCTCTTCGCTTTCTTCCTGGCCTCCTCCGCGCTCTTCACCCACCTGCGGGTGCCCGAGACCCCATGTCCCCATGTCCCCATGTCCCCATGGTGTCCCCATGTCCCCTCATGTCCCTAATGTCCCCATGTCCCCTCGTGTCCCCTCAGCGGTCCCTGGGCCCCGCCGTGTTCCTGCTCTTCGCCTTCTTCCTGGCCTCCTTCGCGCTCTTCACCCACCTGCGGGTGCCGAGACCCCATGTCCCCAATGTCCCCATGTCCCCATGTCCCCCCATGTCCCTCATGTCCCCATGTCCCCTCGTGTCCCCTCAGCGGTCCCTGGGTCCCGCCGTGTTCCTGCTCTTCACACCGCTCTGTGTCCCCATGTCCCCCCATGTCCCCATGTCCCCCTGTGTCCCTGATGTCCCTAATGTCCCCTCGTGTCCCCTCAGCGGTCCCTGGGCCCCGCCGTGTTCCTGCTCTTCGCCTTCTTCCTGGCCTCCTTCGCCCTCTTCACCCACCTGCGGGTGCCCGAGACCCGCGGCCGGACGTTCGAGGAGGTGGCGGCCGCCATGGGGCACCCGGAGCCGCTGCTGCCACCGGGGGACAAGGAGCTGCAGCCGCTGCCGGCCACCGAGTGACACCGGGTGACACCGGGTGACACCGGGTGACACCGGGATGTCCCGTCCCGTGGGGACAGCGGGCGCCGAGTGACACCGGGTGACATTGAGTGACACTGAGTGACACGGGGACGTGTCCCCCCCCCGTGGGACAGGGGGCTCCGAGTGACACCGGGTGACACCGAGTGACACTGGGATGTCCCGTTCCCATGGGGCACCCGGAGCCGCTGCTGCCACCGGCGGGGGACAAGGAGCTGCAGCCGCTGCCGGCCACCGAGTGACACCGGGTGACACCGGGTGACACCGGGTGACACCGGGATGTCCCGTCCCGTGGGGACAGCGGGCGCCGAGGGACACCGGGTGACATTGAGTGACACTGAGTGACACGGGGACGTGTCCCCCCCCGTGGGACAGGGGGCTCCGAGTGACACCGGGTGACACCGGGTGACACCGGGGACGTGTCCCCCCCGTGGGGACAGGGGGCGCCGAGGGACACTGGGTGACACCGAGTGACACCGGGTGACACCAAGTGACACTAGGGATGTCCCACCCCGTGGGGACAGGGGCTCCGAGTGACACCGAGGGACACCAAGTGACACCGAGTGACACTGGGGATGTGTCCCCCCATGGGACAGGGGGCTCCGAGTGACACTGAATGACACCGAGTGACACGGGGACGGCCCCACCCCGTGGGACAGGGGGCTCCGAGTGACACCGGGTGACACCGAGTGACACCAGGATGTCCCATTCCCCTGGGACAGGGGCTCCAAGTGACACCAAGTGACACCGAGTGACATTGAGTGACACCGGGGATGGCCCCGCCGCGGGGACAGGGGCTCCAAGTGACATTGAGTGACACCGGGATGTCCCACCCCGTGGGGACAGGAGCTCCAAGTGACACCGGGTGACACTGAGTGACGTTGAGTGACACGGGGACGTGTCCCCCCCGTGGGACAGGGGATCCGAGTGACACCGGGTGACATTGAGTGACACCGAGTGACACCGGGGACATGTCACCCCGTGGGGACAGGGGCTCCGAGTGACATTGAGTGACACCGGGATGTCCCATCCCGTGGGGACAGGGGCTCCGAGTGACACTGAGTGACACCTGGATGTCCCGTCCCCGCGGGGACAGCGAGCTCCGAGGGACACCGAGGGACACCCGGGGATGTCCCCCCATGGGGACAGGGGGCTCCGAGTGACACCGAGTGACACCTGGGGACATCCCCCTACATGGGGACACGGGGCTCCAAGTGACACCGAGGGACACTGAGTGACACCGGGGACATGTCCCCCATGGGGACACGGGGCTCTAAGTGTCTGAGTGACACCAAGTGACACCTGGGGATGTCCCCCCCAATGGGGACACGGGGCTCCAAGTGACACTGAGGGACACCAAGTGACACCTGGGGATGTCCCCCCCATGGGGACAGGGGGCTCCAAGTGACATCGAGTGACACTGAGTGACACCGAGGGACAATGAGGGGCACCTGAGGACATCCTCCCCCCATGGGGACAGGGAGCTCTGAGTGTCCGAGGGACAACGAGTGACACCAAGTGACACCCGGGGACATCCCCCCCAATGGGGACGGGGTCTCCGAGCATCCGAGTGACACCTGGGGACACCTGGGGACACCCCCGGACCGTGGAGAGGGAGG
Source organism: Tinamus guttatus (assembly GCF_059628265.1). NCBI lineage: Eukaryota > Metazoa > Chordata > Aves > Tinamiformes > Tinamidae > Tinamus > Tinamus guttatus. Next base: position 29,329 of record NW_028289849.1, on the reverse strand, counting down.
GGGCAAAAAGGGGCCTCCCCCCCCCCTTCCCCCCCTGTTAGCAGCTGGGGGGGGGCAAAAATACCCCATGGGGGGCAAAAAAAGGGGCACCCAAAGGGCCCCCCATGAATAGCTGTTGGGGGGGGGGGGGGGAACACGTAGGAAAATACCCCAGAGGGGGCAAAAATCCCTCTGTGGGGGTCAAAAATACCCCAAAACGGGGGGGGGGGGGGGAAGAGCCTGGGGGGGGGGGGGTAAAAAAATCCCTGGGGGGGTCAAAAATACCCCAAAAAGGGGGGGTGGGGTGGGAATTCTGTCCCAACCCCCCATCCCAATCCCTATTTGGGATCTGCCCCCCCCCCCCAAGCACCATCCGGAGCCGCCCGGATCAGCCTGGAATGGGGGGGGGGGGGGGGGGTTGGGAATGGGGGCCTGGAGCTGGATACGACCCCCCCCCCCCCCAAAGGGCTCCCCTTATCCAAAAGGATTGGGAAAAAAAAATAGGAAAAAGGGAGGAAAAAGGAGGAAAAAAGGGGGGGGGGGGGGAAGGGAGGAAAAAAATAAAGAGGGGGAAAAAAGGGAGGAAAAAAAAAAAAAAGGGAAAAAAGGGAGGAAAAAAAAAAAAGAGGAGGAAATCAGGATAAAAGAGAGGGAAAAAAAGGGAAAAATGGGGGGAAAACAATTCCAAGCATGGGAATTCGGTGCAAAATCCCTTTATTCCGCAGCCGCCCGCACGGTGCTCGGAGGGGAGGACAGGGAATTCAAACAGCTTCCGCCACACGGATCGCGCTCTGGAGGGGGAATTCTGGGGGAAAAGGGTGGAAAACGGGACAGTTTTTCCCCCCTGGGATTTTTCTTCGTTTTTTTTTTCCTTTTTTTAAGCAAAATCCTCCGGTTTCGGGAGCTGGCGGCAGGCGGAGGGGACGGGATCGGCTCCGGGAACCTGCGGATGGAAAGGAGGGAGCGTCGGAGCCCATAAAAGCCCCTTTTTCCCGGGATTTTCGGTGCTTTTTCCTGCTTTTCGCCCCAAAGCGGCTCCTCACCGGGTCTAAACCAGCAGCGCCGGGGCCGGTTCTCCCGCGGGATCCGGAGCCTGCGGAAAAACGGGGCGGTTTAGGGCGGGAAAAGCCCCAAAAAGCCCCGTTTTGGCCCCAAATTCCCAATCCGGAGCGGCACCGACCTCGAGCAGCTCCGGAGCTCCCGGCGCTTCCGAAGGGGCCCCCTTGGGCGCATCCAGGGCGGATCCGTCCGGGATCGGCGCCGCGGGGGTGTCGCCTCCGGCCGCGCTCGGAACCGCCGGCTCCTTTTGGGCCGGAGGCTGCGGAATGGGGGGGACACGGTGACATTCCCGGATCCGACCCCAGGGACATTCCTGGATCCGACCCCGGTGACATTCCTGGCGGGAATTTGGTTTTCCCGCTGTTTGGGAATGGGGTTTTCCGGCCCGAAACGGGACCCGGAGGCTGCATCCCGGGAATTCGGCCCCGATCCCGATGGGAATTTTGAGGCGGATATGGGGCCAAATGGGAAGGAGGTGGTAAAGGAGCCGCTCCGAGGGGATCTGGGTTGGGAAAAGGCGGCATTCCCAGGAAAAGCGGCATTCCCAGAAAGGCAGCCCTGATTCCAATGGAATTTACAAGCTGGATACAGGGCCAAATGGGAAGGATTTGTTAAAGGAGCCGCTCCGAGGGGATCTGGGTGCGGGAAAGGGCGGCATTCCCAGGAAAGGGGCATTCCTGATCCCAATGGGAATTATGAGGAGGATACGGAGCTAAATAGGAAGGAGCTGTTAAAGGAGCCGCTCCGAGGGGATCTGGATGCAGGAAAAGGGGCATTCCCGGGAAAGGGGCATTCCGGGAAAGGGCGGCATTCCCGGGAAAGGGGCATCCCGGCCCCCGCGGCATTCCCGGGAAAGGGCGGCATTCCCGGGAAAGGGGCATTCCCGATCCCAACGGGAATTACAAGCTGGATATGGGGCCAAATGGGAAGGATTTGTTAAGGGAGCCGCTCCGAGGGGATCTGGGTGTGGGAAAGGGCGGCATTCCCGACCCCGCGGCATTCCCGACCCCGCGGCCGGCATTCCCGGGAAGGGGGGCGGCATTCCCGACCCCGCGGCATTCCCGACCCCGTGGCATTCCCGGGAAAGGGCGGCATTCCCGAGCCCGCGGCATTCCCGGGAAGGGGGGCGGCATTCCCGAGCCCGCGGCATTCCCAGGAAGGGGGGCAGCATTCCCGAGCCCGCGGCATTCCCGACCCCGCGGCATTCCCGGGAAGGGGGGCGGCATTCCCGACCCCGCGGCATTCCCAGGAAGGGGGGCAGCATTCCCGACCCCGCGGCATTCCCGACCCCGCGGCATTCCCGCTCCCACCTCGGGCCGGGCCGGGCCCGGCTGCTGCCGGCGCCGTTGGAAGTAGGGCCGGTTCCGGGGCCGCGGCGGCTCCGGGCGGGCGTCTCCGGGCGCCGCCGCCCGCGTCTCCCCGTCACCCCCTTCCGTGGCGGCCTGCGGCGGCGCCCGCGGCCGGAACGGCCTGGAAAACACGGGAATTAGGGAAGAGACACCGGGAATTAGGGAAGAGACACCGGGAATTAGGGAAGAGACACCGGGAATTAGGGAAGAGACACCAGGAATCCGCCCCGGTAAGAGCCCGGGGGTTCCGGGGGGAAAAAACGGGGATTTGGGGCGCAAATGGAGCAGGCGCCCGGATTCCGGGTGTGCGGATGGGGTCGTGCCAGCCCCAGATTGGGGGTTATCGGATTGGAAATGTGGATTGGGAAATGTGGGATTGGGAAATGTGGGATTGGGAAATGTGGGATTGGGAAATGTGGGATTGGGAAATGTGGGATTGGGAAATGTGGGATTGGGAAATGTGGGATTGGGAAATGTGGGATTGGGAAATGTGGGATTGGGAAATCGGGATGCCCGAGAATTGGGATGTGGTTGTAGCACCCGGAATTCCGGGTGTGCGGATGGGGTTGTGCCGATCCCGGCGCTTCCAGCCCCAGATGGGGGATTATCGGGATGGAAAGGTGGGAATGGGAGGTCAGGATGCCCGGAATTGGAATGCGGTTGTAGCATCCGGAATTCCGGGTGTGCGGATGGGGTTGGGCTGATCCCAGCACTTCCAGCCCCAAATTGGGAATTATCGGGATGGGAAATGTGGGAATGGAGATCGGGATGCCCTGGGAATTGGGATGTGGTTGTAGCGCCCGGAATTCCGGGTGTGTGGATGGGGTTGGCTGATCCCGGCACTTCCAGCCCCAAATTGGGGATTATTGGGATGGGAAATGTGGAATGGGGGGTCAGGATGCCCGGGAATTGGGATGCGGTTGTAGCACCCGGAATTCCGGGTGTGTGGATGGGTTTGGGCTGATCCCGGCACTTCCAGCCCCAAATTGGGGATTATCGGGATGGGAAATGTGGGAATGGGAGATCAGGTGGTGTCAGGATAGGCTAAACCGCCCCAAATTCCGGGTGTGTGAATTCCAACGCGGGAATTCCCAGAATTCCGGACTCACCGGCGGTAGCGGGGCCGGAATCTCGGCGCCGTCGCCCTCTCGGGATCCCCCTGCGGCTGCGCCGGAGCTTTGGCCTCGGCGCCCTCGGCGCCCTGCGGGGGAAACGGGACGGAATTCCCGACGTTCCCGGCATTCCCGGCATTCCCGACATTCCCGGGATTCCGGTCCTCACCTCGGGGGGCTGCGCGTCGGGCGGGCGGCGCAGGAAGCGGCGGCGGAAGAAGAAGGGGGGCGGGCGGCGGCGCCGCGGCCGGGCCGGGCCGTCGCTCCGGGCGGATTCGGATCCGGCTCCCGCTCCGGATCCCGCTCCGGTTCCCGCTCCGGATCGGTCGGGGGCTCCGGCGCCGCCGGCGGCTGCCGGGGCCGGAAGCGGCGGAAGCGGCGCCGGTTGGGCGCGTAGCGGCTGCCCTTGACCGGGGCCCCCCCGGGACCCGTCACGTTGGCCGCCTCGGCGCCCTGCGGGGACACGGGGACGGTGGCACCCGCTGGCCCCAGGGTGTCCCCAATGGCACCTGCTGTCCCCACGGGTGTCCCAATGTCTCCATGGGTGTCCCCGATGGCACCCGATGTCCCCATGGGTGTCCCCGGTGTCCCCATGGGTGTCCCCAATGGCACCCGATGTCCCCATGGGTGTCCCAATGGCACCCGGGGGTGTCCCTGGTGTCCCCATGGGTGTCCCAATGGCACCCGATGTCCCCATGGGTGTCCCCAATGTCCCCAGGGGTGTCCCCGGTGTCCCCAGGGTGTCCCCAATGGCACCCGGTGTCCCCATGGGTGTCCCAATGTCCCCAGGGGTGTCCCCAATGTCTCCATGGGTGTCCCGATGGCACCCGATGTCCCCACGGGTGTCCCACTGTCCCCAGGGGTGTCCCACTGTCCCCAGGGGTGTCCCCAATGGCACCCAATGTCCCCATGGATGTCCCCAATGGCTCCCAATGTCCCCATGGATGTCCCAATGTCCCCATGGGTGTCCCCAATGGCACCCGGTGTCCCAGTGTCCCCATGGGTGTCCCCAATGGCACCCAGGGGTCCCCACAGGTGTCCCAATGGCACCCGAGTGTCCCCAATGGCACCTGGGTGGCCCCACAGGTGTCCCCAATGGCACCCAGTGTCGCTACCTGCATCCCCAATGGCACCCAGGTGGCACCCAGGTGTCCCCATGGGTGTCCCAATGGCACCCAGGTGTCCCCAATGGCACCCAGGTGTCCCCACAGGTGTCCCAGTAACACCCGGGTGTCCCCAATGCCACCCGGGTGGCCCCCGGGTGGCCCTCCTACCTGCATCCCTGGTGGCACCAGGTGTCCCCAATGTCACACAGGTGTCCCCACGTGTATCCCCAGTGTCCCCAGTGTCCCCTGGGTGTCCCTGCATGTGCCCTGGTGTCACTGGGGTGTCCCTGTGGGCATCCCCACTGTGCCCAGTGTCACCCGGTGTCCCCATGTGCGTCCCTGTGTCCCCAAGGTGTCCCTGTGTGTGTCCCAGTGTCCCCACGTGCATTCCCGTGTGTGTCCCTGTGTCCCCAAGGTGTCCTCTGTGTGTGTCCTGGTGTCCCCAAGGTGTCCCCACGTACATCCCTGTGTGTGTCCCCATGTCCCCAAGGTGTCTCTGTATGTGTCCTGGTGTCCCCAAGGTGTCCCCACGTACATCCCTGTGTGTGTCCCCATGTCCCCAAGGTGTCTCTGTGTGTGTCCCCGTGTCCCTGGGTGTCCCTGCAGGTGTCCCAGGGTGTCGCCATATGTGTCCCCACACGCATCCCTGTGTCCCCGAGGTGTCCCTGTGTGTGTCCCAGTGTCCCCACGTGCATTCCCGTGTGGTGTCCTGGTGTCCCCAAGGTGTCCCTGTGTGTGTCCTGGTGTCCCCATGTGCATCCCAGTGTCCCCAGGGTGTCCCCATGTGCATCCCTATGTGTGTCCCGGTGTCCCCAAGGTGTCCCTGTGTGTGTCCTGGTGTCCCCATGTGCATCCCAGTGTCCCCAGGTGTCCCCATGTGCATCCCTATGTGTGTCCGGTGTCCCCAAGGTGTCCCTGTGTGTGTCCCGGTGTCCCCCGGGTGTCCCCACGCTCGTCCCCAGGGTGTCCCCAACATGTCCCCATATGTCCCCCATAGTGTCCCCACCTTCTCTCCCTCGACGACGTCGAACTCGACGGTCTCCCCGTCGCCGACGCTGCGCAGGAACTTGCGCGGGTTGTTCCTCTTGATGGCGGTCTGGGGGGGGGGGGGACAGCGCTGCCACCGCGGCCACCGCGTCACCGCGTCACCCCCCGCGTCACCCCCCGCGTCACCCGGTACCTGTGCACGAACACGTCCTCCTTGGTGTCATTCCTGGGGGGAGACACGGGGTGAGGGGGGGGACGGGGGACAGGACCCCCCCCCGCTGTCACCAAGGGGGTCCCCCAAGCCCTGGGGACACCCCCGGTGTCACCCGGTGTCACCTGTTGATGAAGCCGTAGCCGTTGCGCACGTTGAACCACTTGACGGTGCCCAGGACCTGGGTGGCTGCGGGGGGGGGACAAGAGGGTGAGACCCCCCCCGGGACCCCAAAATGTCCCCCCCTCCGTGACCCCCCCCCCCGGGACCCCAAAATGTCCCCCCACTCCATGACCCCCCCCCAAGGGGCCACCAAGGGGGGAAAGGGAGACCCCCCATAGGAGAAATGGGGGGTCCCCAAAGACACCCCCATGGGGGGGGGGGGAGGGCGACCCCCCCATTAACCCCCCATTGAGAAAACTGGGGGGTCCCCAAAGACACCCCCAAGGGGGGGGCGACTCCCCATAGGGGGAAATGGGGGGGGTCCCCAAAACGCCAAGACCCCCCCCCCCCAATTTACCCCCCATAGGGGAAATGGGGGGTCCCTAAAGACACTGGGACCCCCCCATTTACCCACCCCCCCATAGGGGAAATGGGGGGTCCCCAAAGACACCCCCATGGGGGGGGAGGCCCCTCCTCGCCCCCCCCGGTCACGTGGCCCCCGCCCCCCCTCACCCATAAGGGCCCCCCCCCAGAACGAAAACGGGGACCCCCCCCCCCCCAAAACGGGGCTCAAACCCCCTCCCCCCCGCCCCGGGAAGCGGGGGGAGCCCCTCAAGCCCCGCCCCGCGAGCCGAACCCACCAATCAGGCGCGCGGGGGCGGTGCCGCGGCCCCGCCCCCCTCCGCCCACCGCCGCCTCCCCCCTCCCTCCGGGCGCCGCGCCGTCAATCACGGCGGCGGCCCCGCCCCCCGGAGGCGGCGCCAGCCAATAGCGGCGGCCGGGGGGCGGCGCCGCGCGCTCCCATTGGCTCACCCAGCACGCGCTTGGCCGCGGCGCGCGGCGCGGCCGTTGGCGCGGCCGTTGCGGCCGTTGAGGCGGCGGGCGGCGGCGGCGGGCCGCGGGCGGCTCCGCGTCCCCCCTGCGCTTCGCTCAGCATCGCCCCGCGCTGTCCCCGGTGTCGCCGGCGCCTCCGCTGCTCCCCCCGCGTTCCGGCCGGGGCCTCCGGGGCGCCGCCGCCGCCGCCGCCGCTTTTGACCCCGCCGCCGCCGCCCGCCCCGCCCCCGCCCCGCCGCGCGCTCCGCCAATGGCAGGCGGCGGCTCGCGCGGGCGCCGCCCCCGTTGGCCCGCCCGCCGTAAGGGCGACGCTCATTGGCTGGGCGCCTCGTGGCCGGCACGTGGCGCGCGGGGGCGGGGGCGGGGGGGAGCAGCGCGCATGCGCGGACGACGCCCCGCGCCGCCTGGGAGGGGGCGGGGCGCCGCGCGGGCATTTGCATATGGACACGCCCCCGGCGCGGCGGCCCTGGCGCACATTTGCATACATTTGCATATCGCCGGGGCCGGGCGAGGGGGGAAAAACGTGGAAAAATCTGGGAATGGCAAAAGCGGGAGCGACATCCAGGGGCTGTATAGGGGACGGGGCGGGGCCTATAGGGGACGGGGCGGGGCCTATAGGGGACGAGGGTGCCCTATAGGGGACACTGAACACTCTATAGGGGACAACGGGTGCCCTATAGGGGGACAACGGGCACCGTATAGGGAATGAGGTTGCCCTATAGGGGACAATGAACACTCTATAGGGCACAATGGGTGCTGTATAGGGGATGGGGCGAGGCCTATAGGGGACGAGAGTGCCCTATAGGGGACAATAAACACTCTATAGGGGACAACGGGGGCTGTAGAGGGGACAACGGGCACCGTATAGGGAATGAGGGTGCCCTATAGGGGACAATGAACACTCTATAGGGCACAATGGACGCTGTATAGGGGACGGGGCGAGGCCTATAGGGGATGAGGGTGCCCTATAGGGGACAATAAACACTCTATAGGGGACAACGGGTGCCCTATAGGGAACAACGGGCACCATATACGGAATGAGGGTGCCCTATAGGGGACAATGAACACTCTATAGGGCACAATGGGTGCTGTATAGGGGATGGGGGCGAGGCCTATAGGGGACAATGAACACCCTATAGGGCACAATGGGCACTGTATAGGGATGGGGCGGGGCCTATAGGGGACAACAGGGGCTGTATGGGGGACAACGGGCACCGTATAGGGAATGAGGGTGCCCTATAGGGGACAATGAACGCCCTGTAGGGGACAACGGGGGCTGTATAGGGGACGGGGCGGGGTCTATAGGGGACAACGGGCGCCCTATAGGGGACAATGAACACTCTATAGGGGACAATGGGGGCTGTATAGGGGACAAGGGGGGCTGTATAGGGGACAACGGGCACTGTATAGGAATGAGGGTGCCCTATAGGGGACAATGAACGCCCTGTAGGGGACAACGGGGGCTGTATAGGGGACGGGGCGGGGTCTATAGGGGACAATGGGCGCCCTATAGGGGACAATGAACACTCTACAGGGGACAACGGGGGCTGTATAGGGGACAAGGGGGGCTGTATAGGGGGCAACGGGCACTGTATAGGGAACGAGGGGTGCCCTATAGGGGACAATGAACACCCTATAGGGGACAATGGGCACTGTATAGGGGACAAGGGTGCCATATGGGGAACAAGGAGCACCATATACTAGACGAGGGCATCGTATACGGGATGATGGATGCCATAAAAGCGAACAATGGGCGCCCTATGGGGGACGAGGGCGCCGTATAAGGGACAGTGGGTGCCCTATACAGGACGCAGGTGCTTATAGGGGACAACGGGCGTCCAATATGGCATGAAGGCGCCATATAGGTGACGAGGCATCGTATAGGGGACAGGGGCGCCTGATAGGGGACAAGGGCGCTGTATAGGGGACGAGAGTGCCCTATAGGGGACAACGGGCATCCCATAGGGGACGAGGGCACCGTACAGGGGACAACGGGCCCCTATAGGGGCCGCGCGCCTATGGCGCGGTTGCCGTGGCAACGCGGCGCCTCGCGGGCGCCCCCGCCACAAGATGGCTGCCGGCGGAGGGTGGGGCCGCGCTAGCCAGCACGGGGCGACTCTATGGCAGCGCGAGGGCGGGACGGGAGTGGGGAAGTGCGCACGCGCGGAGCTGGGGGGGGAGGGAGCCGCCCCGCGCATGCGCCGTGGCCGCGCATGCAACCGCGTGGAGCCCCCCCCGCGCGCGAAGCGCGCCTGCGCACCCCGCCCCGCGCATGCGCCGCAGGCGGGCCCCGCCTCGCGGGGGGGGATGTGCGCGTGCGCAGTGCGGCCCCCGCCTAGCGGGAGGGGGAGTCTGCGCGTGCGCAGTGCGGCCCCACCCGGGAGGGGGGAGTGTGCGCGTGCGCAGTGCGGCCCCGCCTAGGGGGCGGGGGAGTGTGCGCTGTGCGCAGTGCGGCCCCGCCTAGGGGGCGGGGGAGTGTGCGCGTGCGCAGTGCGGCCCCGCCTAGGGGGAGGGGGGAATGTGCGCGTGCGCAGTGCGGCCCCCGCCGGGAGGGGAGCGTGTGCGCGTGCGCAGTGCGGCCCCGCCCGGCGGGGGGGGGGAGTCTGCGCGTGCGCAGTGCGGCCCCCGCGGTTGCAGCAGCCAGAGCGGCGCAGGCGGCGGGTGAGCCCGGGCGGGGGGGGGGAAGGAAACCGGAGAGGGAGGGGGGGGGAGAACGGGAGGGGGGGGGGCCGGGAACGGGGCGGGGGGGGGGGGCCGAGGCGGAGCCCCCCCCCCCCCCCCCCCCCCCCCCCCCCCCCACGCGGTTCCCGCGCGCGCGCGAACCCTGAGGCGGCGGCGGGAGGGGGGGGGGGCGGCCCGCGTGGCCCTCGCGCGCGGCCCGGCCCCCCCCCCGGTACAACCCCCCCTCCGGTTTAACGTTATAACCCCCCCCCCCCCCCCCCGGTAACGTCCCCCCCCGCTCCCCCCCCCCGTGTTCCCCCCCCCCCCCCGCCGATCCCGGGGGGAGCCCCTGACCCCCCCCCCCCGCCGCCCCCGCCGTTTCATGAGGTAAAAAGGGGGGGGGGTGGCGGTTTGGGGGGGTTCCGCCGCTTTTCCGCGTTTTTTCGGCCGCTTTTTGCTTTTTTCGGCGCTTTTCCGCGTTTTTCCGCCGCTTTTTCCCAAGAGGCCTCGGGTGGCTTTAGCGGGGGGGGGGGGGGCACCGGTGACCGGGGGGGGGTTGGGGACAAGCGGCGCCAATGGGGACCCGCCCCGGGACACGAGCCAAAAAAAAAACCCAAATTTGGGGGAAAAAACCGCGGGTTTTGGGGCCACGTGGCCACGTGGGGACAGCGCGGCGGGGGGGGGGCCTCAATGTGTGACCCCCCCCCCCACGGCAAAGGCGACACTTTGATGTCCCCCCCCCCCCGGCCACCCCTTGGGGACACGGGGGGGTCCCCGGTGTCCCCCCCCCCCCCCCAATTTGGCCGGTTTTGGCCCCGGGGGGGGCAGATTCCCGCCCCCCCCCCACAGGCTCCTCCCCCCGGGGCAGTCACGTGGGGGGCGGCCCCGGCGTCACCGGGTCCCCGTGACCCCCCCATGTCCCTCTATGTCCCCCCGTGTCCCCCCGTGTCCCCCATGTTCCTCTATGTCCCTCTATGTCCCACCGTGTCCCTCTATGTCCCCCCATGTCCCTCTATGTCCCACCGTGTCCCTCTATGCCCTTCTGTGTCCCCCCCATGTCCCCCATGTTTCTCTGTGTCCGTCTATGTCCCTTTATGTCCCCCCATGTCCCCATGACCCCCTCCATGTCCCTCCGTGTCCCCCGTGTCCCCATGACCCCCCCCATGTCCCCCGTGACCCCCCCATGTCCCTCTATGCCCCTCTATGTCCCCCCCCATGTCCCCCATGTCTCTCTATGTCCGTCTATGTCCGTCTATGTCCCCCCATGTCCCCCTATGTCCCACGTCCCCCTCTGTCCTCCTGTGTCCCCCGATGTCCCTCCATATCCCCTCGTGTCCCCCCACGTCCCCCATGTCCCCCCATGTCCCTCCATATCCCCTCGTGTCCCCCCATGTCCCTCTATGTCCCCTTATGTCCCTCTATGTCCCTCTATGTCCCTCTATGTCCCCTTATGTCCCCCTATGTCCCTCTATGTCTCTCTTATGTCCCCTTATGTCCCCCTATGTCCCCCCGTGTCCCCCATGTTCCTCTATGTCCCCCCATGTCCCCCCATGTCCCTCCATATCCCCCCATGACCCCCCCGTGTCCCCTGTGTCCCCTTATGTCCCCTTATGTCTTAAGTCCCCCCATGTCCCTCCATGTCCCCCTATGTCCCTCCGTGTCCCCCATGTCCCCCATGTTCCCTCATGTCCCTCTATGTCCCCCCATGTCCCACCATGACCCCCCCATGTCCCCCCATATTCCCCCATGTCCCCCCATGTCCCTCCATATTCCCCCATATCCCCCATGTCGCCCTATGTCGCCCACGTCCCCCCATGTCCCCCCATGTCCCCCCGTGTCCCCCCATGTCCCTGCTGTCCCCATGACCCCCCCGTACCCCCCCCGTCCCCCATCCCCCCCTGTCCCCTCCCAGGACATTTCAGGGGGATTTGGGGACGTTTAGGGCAGTTTGGGGACATTTGGGGATTTAGGGACGTTTTGGGGGATTTGGGGAGGTTTTGGGGCAGTTTGGGGACATTTGGGGATTTGGGGACGTTTTGGCAGGATTTGGGGACATTTAGAGCAGTTTGGGGACGTTTTGGCAATTTGGGGACGTTTTGGCATTTGGGGACGTTTTTGGGGGGATTGGGGACGTTTAGGGCAGTTTGAGGACATTTTGGCATTTGGGGACGTTTTGGGGGATTTGGGGACATTTTGGGGGTATTTGGGGACGTTTTGGGGCAGTTTGGAGGCAGTTTGGGGACATTTGGGGCAGCTTGGGGACATTCCAGGTGGATCTGGGGACATTTAGAGGCAGTTTGGGGACCTTTAGGATTTGGGGGAATTTGGGGGCGTTTAGAGCAGTTTGGGGACCTTTGGGGATTTGGGGATTTTTGGGAGAATTTGGGTCATTTAGGGCAGTTTTGGGCTTCTTTCAGGGGGTGTGGGGGCACTTAGGGCAGTTTGGGGACATTTGGGGCAATTTGGGGACATTTTGGGGGGGATTTGGGGACTTTGGGGCAGTTTGGGGACATTGGGCAGCTTGACGATGTTTTGGGGAGATTTAAGGGGGTTTGGGGACGTTTAGGGCAGTTTGGGGACATTTTAGGGGGGTTGGGGACATTTTGGGGCTGTTTAGGGCAGTTTGGGGGCGTTTCAGGGGGATTTGGGGACAGTTTGGGGCATTTGTGGACGTTTTGGGGCAGTTTGGGATGTTTTGGGGGTGATTGGGGGGATTTAGGGACTTTGGGGGATTTGGGGATGTCTTGGGGCAGTTTGGGGGATTTGGGGACATTTTGGGGGCTTGGGGACGTTTTGGGCGATTTACGGGATTTGGAGCCGTTTTGGGGGATTTGATGACGTTTCAGGGGGATTTTGGGGCAGTTTGGGGACATTCTGGGGGTTTGGGGGCGATTTGGGGGGTTTTAGGGGCGTTTCAGAGAACTGGGGACATTTTGGGGCAGTTTGGGGATGTTTTGGGGGCTCGGAGACTTTTGGGGGATTTGGGGACATTTTGGGGGATTTGGGGACGTTCTGGGGGGATTTGGGCACTTGGGGCAGATTTGGGAACATTTGGGGGCAGTTTGGGGGGATTTGGGGACTTTTGGGAGATTTAGGGATGTTTTGGGGGATTTGGGCACTTTGGGGCAGATTTGGGAATATTTGGGGTTGTTTAGGGCAGTTTGGGGGATTCGGGACATTTTGGGAGATTTAGGGATGTTTTGGGGATTTGGGCACTTTGGGGCAGATTTGGGAACATTTGGGGGCAGTTTGGGGGATTTGGGGACATTTTGGGAGATTTAGGGATGTTTTGGGGGATTTGGGCACTTTGGGGCAGATTTGGGAACATTTGGGGGCAGTTTGGGGGCATTTGGGGACGTTTGGGGGATTTGGGCACTTGGGGCAGATTTGGGAATGTTTTGGGGGCGTTTAGGGCAGTTTGGGGGATTTGGGGACTTTTGGGGGAATTTGGGGACCTTTTTGTGCATTTTGGGCTGCGTTTGGCGCCTTTTGCGGGTGTTGGGAACAGCCGGGGGGAGGATCCCGGTGTCCCGGAGGATCCTGGAGGATCCTGATCCCCATTCCCGGGATCCCGGCGGTGGCTCCGGCTCCTTCCTGATGCCGGATCCTTTGGGGGATCCCAGCCCCTCCCCGATCCCGGTTTTTGGGGGGAATCCCGGATTTTTCCCATCCCGGATTCCTTAGAGGGGGCTCCAGGCCCTCGCGGGGATCCCGGCTCTCTCATCCCGGAATTCCGGGCCGGGGGGGATCCAGCTCCGTTCCCGGATCCACCCGGATCCTCCGTCCCCGGGGGCCTCCCCGGACACTTGGGCCCTTCCCGACCCCTTCCCGATCCCGATCCCCCCTTCCCCATTCCCATCCCTTCCCGATCCCGATCCCCCTTCCCCATTCCCATCCCTTCCCAATCCCGATCCCCCCTTCCCCATTCCCATCCCTTCCGATCCCGATCCCCCCTTCCCCATTCCCATCCCTTCCCGATCCCCCCCTTCCCCATTCCCATCCCTTCCTGATCCCGATCCCCCCTTCCCCATTCCCATCCCTTCCCGATCCCCCTTCCCCATTCCCATCCCTTCCCGATCCCCCCTTCCCCATTCCCATCCCTTCCCGATCCCGATCCCCCCTTCCCCATTCCCATCCCTTCCCGATCCCCCCTTCCCCATTCCCATCCCTTCCCCAATCCCGATCCCCCCTTCCCCCATTCCCATCCCTTCCCGATCCCGATCCCCCCTTCCCCATTCCCATCCCTTCCCGATCCCCCCTTCCCCATTCCCATCCCTTCCCGATCCCGCCTTCCCATTCCCATCCCTTCCCAATCCCGATCCCCCCTTCCCCATTCCCATCCCTTCCCGATCCCGATCCCCCCTTCCCCATTCCCATCCCTTCCTGATCCCCCCTTCCCCATTCCCGTCCCTTCCCGATCCCGATCCCCCCTTCCCCATTCCCATCCCTTCCCGATCCCCCCTTCCCCATTCCCATCCCTTCCCGATCCCGATCCCCCCTTCCCCATTCCCATCCCTTCCCGATCCCCCCTTCCCCATTCCCGTCCCTTCCCAATCCCAATCCCCCCTTTCCCATCCAATTCCCATCCCCTTCCCAATCCCGATCCCCCCTTCCCCATTCCCATCCCTTCCCGATCCCCCTTCCCCATTCCCATCCCTTCCCGATCCCCCCTTCCCCATTCCGGTCCCTTCCCAATCCCGATCCCCCCTTCCCCATTCCCATCCCTTCCCGATCCCCCCTTCCCCATTCCCATCCCTTCCGATCCCGATCCCCCCTTCCCCATTCCCATCCCTTCCCGATCCCCCCTTCCCCATTCCCATCCCTTCCCGATCCCGCCTTCCCCATTCCCATCCCTTCCCGATCCCAATCCCCCCTTCCCCATTCCCATCCCTTCCCGATCCCGATCCCCCCTTCCCCATTCCCATCCCTTCCCAATCCCGATCCCCCCTTCCCCATTCCCATCCCTTCCCGATCCCGATCCCCCCTTCCCCATTCCCATCCCTTCCTGATCCCCCCTTCCCCATTCCCGTCCCTTCCCGATCCCACCCTTCCCCATTCCCGTCCCTTCCCGATCCCGATCCCACCCTTCCCCATTCCCATCCTTCCTGATCCCCCCTTCCCCATTCCTGTCCCCTTCCCGCTCTCCCTGTTCCCATCTCCTTCCCCATCTCCTTCCTTATCCTGCTTTCATTCCCATTCCCATCCCTTTCCACGTGCCGTTTCCATCCCAATCCCTGCGCCCAATCCCAGTGCTCATCCCACCGATCCCGCTCATCCCACGGATCCTGGTGCTCATTCCCGGTGCTCATCCCGCTCCCATCCCGCTCCCATCCCGCTCCGATCCCGCTGGGAGATCAGATCCCGCTGCTCCATCCTGCTCCTGCTCATCCCGCTCTGATCCCATCCCGGCTCCGCTCCTGCTTCTGATCCCGCTCCCATCCCGATCCCGCTCATCCCGGTGCCGATCCCGCTCCGCTCCCACCCCATTCCCATTCCGATCCCGCTCATCCCGGTGCTGATCCTGCTCCTCTCCCGCCCATCCCGGTGGCTCCGGCTCCAATTCCGCTCATCCCGGCTCCATCCCTGCTGCGTTCCCGCTCATCCCGGCTCTGTTCCACTCCATTCCCGCTCATCCCGGCGCCATTCCCACTTATCCCGGTGGCTCTGGCTCCTCTCCCGCTCTGTTCCCGCTCATCCCGCTCGGTTCCTGCTCCGTTCCCGCTCATCCCAGCATTCCTGCTTCATCCCGGCGTTATTCCTGCTGATCCTGGTGTTCTTCCCGCCACATTCCCGCTCATCCCGGTGTTATCCCTGCCCATTCCCGCTCATCCCGGCTCCATTCCTGCTCATCCTGGCTCTGTTCCGGCTTTGTTCCCGCTGATCCCGGTGTTCCCGCTGATCCCGGTGTTCCCGCTGATCTGGTGTTCTTCCCACTCCATTCCTGCTCATCCTGGCGCTGTTCCTGGTCCGTTCCTGCTCCATTCCCGCTCATCCCTGCCCTGTTCCCGCTCATCCCGGCTCTGTTCCCTCTCCGTTCCCGTTCCGTTCCCGCTCCATCCCTGCTCCATTCCCGCTCATCCCGGCTCCGTTCCTGCCCCGTTCCGCTGATCCTGTGGCGTTCCCGCCTGATCCCGGTGTTCTTCCCGCTCCATTCCGCTCCTCCTGGCTCCGTTCCGGCTCCATTCCCGCTTATCCCGGCGGCGTTCCTGCTGATCCCAGTGTTATTCCCGCTCATCCCTGCTCCGTTCCCACTGATCCCAGTGTTATTCCCGCTCATCCCTGCCCCCGTTCCCGCTGATCCTAGTGTTATTCCCGCTCATCCCGCGGCGTTCCCACTGATCCCGGTGTTATTCCCGCTGATCCCGACGTTATTCCCGCCGATCCCGACGTTATTCCCGCCGATCCCGACGTTATTCCCGCTGATCCCAGCGTTATTCCCGCTGATCCCGACGTTATTCCCGCTGATCCCGGCGGTATTCCCGCTCATCCCGGCGGTATTCCCGCTCCTCCCGGCGGTATTCCCGCTCCTCCCGGCGGTATTCCCGCTCCTCCTGACGTTATTCCCGCTCCTCCCGGCGGTATTCCGCTGATCCCAGCGTTATTCCCGCCGATCCGACGTTATTCCCGCCGATCCCAGCGGTATTCCTGCTGATCCCGGTGGTATTCCCGCTCCTCCCGACATTATTCCCGCTCCTCCCGACATTATTCCCGCTCCTCCCGACATTATTCCCGCTGATCCCGACGTTATTCCCGCTCCTCCCGCGGTATTCCCGCTGATCCCCGACGTTATTCCCGCTCCTCCCGGCGGTATTCCCGCTGATCCCGGCGGTATTCCCGCTGATCCTGGCGGTATTCCCGCTGATCCCGGCGTTATTCCCGCCGATCCCGGCGTTATTCCCGCCGATCCCGGCGGTATTCCGCCGATCCCGACGTTATTCCCGCTGATCCCGGCGGTATTCCCGCTGATCCCGACGGTATTCCCGCTGATCCCAACGGTATTCCCGCCGATCCCGGCGGTATTCCCGCTCCTCCTGACATTATTCCGCTGATCCCGACGTTATTCCCGCCGATCCCGACGTTATTCCCGCCGATCCCGGCGGTATTCCCGCCGATCCCGACGTTATTCCCGCTGATCCCGCCGTTATTCCCGCTGATCCCGCGGTATTCCCGCCGATCCCGCCGCTATCCCGCAGGAGCCATGGCGGACGAGCTGGACTTCGAGACGGGCGACGCGGGCGCCTCGGCCACGTTCCCCATGCAGTGCTCGGCGCTGCGCAAGAACGGCTTCGTGGTGCTCAAGGGGCGGCCCTGCAAGATCGTCGAGATGAGCACGTCCAAGACGGGCAAGCACGGCCACGCCAAGGTCTGTCCCCATGTCCCCAATGTCCCCAAGGTGTCCCCATATCCATAACGTCCACCAAACCCCGAGCACAACCCCATACGAGACACTAGAGAATCTCCCCATCCCGCATTCACGTCCAAGACGGGCAAGCACGGCCACGCCAAGGTGGGTGACACGGCCACAACATCCCCAACGTGTCCCCAAGGTGTCCCCATGTCCATAACGTCCACCAAACCCCGAGCACAACCCCGTACGAGACACTAGAGAATCCCCACATCCCACATCCACGTCCAAGACGGGCAAGCACGGCCACGCCAAGGTGGGTGGCACGTCCCCAAAGTGTCCCCAGTGTCCCCAAGGTGTCCCCATATCCATAGCGTCCACCAAACGTACTGCACAACCCTATACGAGACACTAGAGAATCCCCACATCCCGCATCCACGTCCAAGACGGGCAAGCACGGCCACGCCAAGGTGGGTGGCACGTCCCCAATGTCCCCAAGGTGTCCCCAAGGTGTCCCCATGTCCACAACACATCCCTGTATCCATAACATCTACCAAAACCTGGAGCACAACCCCATACGAGACACTAGAGAATCCCCACATCCCACATCCACGTCCAAGACGGGCAAGCACGGCCACGCCAAGGTGGGTGGCATGTCCCCAATGTCCCCAACGTGTCCCCAACGTGTCCCGGGCATCACCGTGTCAGCAACATCCACCAAACCCCGAGCACAACCCCATACGAGACACTAGAGAACCCCCCCATCCCACATCCACGTCCAAGACGGGCAAGCACGGCCACGCCAAGGTCTGTCCCCATGTCCCCAATGTCCCCAAGGTGTCCCCAAGGCGTCCCCATGTCCACAACACATCCCTGTATCCATAACATCTACCAAACCCCGAGCACAACCCCATACGAGACACTAGAGAATCCCCACATCCCACATCCACGTCCAAGACGGGCAAGCACGGCCACGCCAAGGTGGGTGGCACGTCCCCAATGTCCCCAAGGTGTCCCCAAGGTGTCCCCATATCCATAACGTCCACCAAACCCCGAGCACAACCCTATACGAGACACTAGAGAATCCCCTCATTCCACATCCACGTCCAAGACGGGCAAGCACGGCCACGCCAAGGTGGGTGGCATGTCCCCAAAGTGTCCCCAACGTGTCCCCAACATCCCCAACGCGTCACCGTGTCAGCAACATCCACCAAACCCCGAGCACAACCCTATACGAGACACTAGAGAATCCCCCATCCCACATCCACGTCCAAGACGGGCAAGCACGGCCACGCCAAGGTGGGTGGCACGTCCCCAATGTCCCCAACGTGTCCCCAACGCGTCACCGTGTCCATAACGTCCACCAAACCCCGAGCACAACCCCATACGAGACACTAGAGAATCCCCCCATCCCGCATCCACGTCCAAGACGGGCAAGCACGGCCACGCCAAGGTGGGTGGCATGTCCCCGAGGTGTCACCAATGTCCCCAAGGTGTCCCCAAGGTGTCACCATGTCCATAACGTCCACCAAACCCCGAGCACAACCCTATATGAGACACTAGAGAATCCCCCCATCCCACATCCACGTCCAAGACGGGCAAGCACGGCCACGCCAAGGTCTGTCCCCATGTCCCCAATGTCCCCAAGGTGTCCCCAACGCGTCACCGTGTCCACAACACATCCCTGTATCCGTAACATCTACCAAAACCTGGAGCACAACCCCATACGAGACACTAGAGAATCCCCACATCCCACATCCACGTCCAAGACGGGCAAGCACGGCCACGCCAAGGTGGGTCACACGGCCACGGTGTCCCCAACGTGTCCCCAAGGTGTCCCCATATCCATAACGTCCACCAAACCCCGAGCACAACCCCATACGAGACACTAGAGAATCCCCACATCCCACATCCACGTCCAAGACGGGCAAGCACGGCCACGCCAAGGTGGGTGACATGTCCCCAACGTGTCCCCAAGGTGTCCCCAACGCGTCACCGTGTCCACAACACATCCCTGTATCCGTAACATCTACCAAAACCTGGAGCACAACCCCATACGAGACACTAGAGAATCCCCCCATCCCGCATCCACGTCCAAGACGGGCAAGCACGGCCACGCCAAGGTCTGTCCCCATGTCCCCAATGTCCCCAAGGTGTCCCCAAGGCGTCCCCATATCCATAACGTCCACCAAACCCCGAGCACAACCCTATACGAGACACTAGAGAACCCCCCGCTCCCTGTCCTGTCACCGGGTCCCCTCGTGTCTGTGGCCAGCGCGGCCACACCAGGGTGTCCCCAGTGTCCCCCCCGTGTCCCCCTGGTGTCCCTGGTTTGTCCCCCTGTGTCCTGGTGGGTCCACAGTGTCCCTGGCGTCCCCAACGCCCCCCTGTGTCCCCAGTGTCTCCCGTCTGTGTCTCTGGTGTCCCCAATGTCCCCCCTGTGTCCCCAATGTCTCCAGTGTGTCCCGTGTCCCCCCTCTGGTGTCCCTGGTGTCCCCATTGTGTCCTCCTCTGTCCCCCCCAATGTCCTTGGGGTCCCCCCTGCATCCCCAGTGCCACCTCCTGCCGTGTCCCCAGTGTCCCCCCATGTCCCTGCGTGTCCCCACGTCCCAAATGTGTCCCCAGTGTCCCCTGTGCCCGGGTGCACCCGGTTGGCATCGAACCCCCCGTGTCCCCCATGTCCCCCAGTGTCCCCAATGTCCCCCCCGTGTCCCCATATCCAGGTGCACCAGGTCGGCAGTGGCCCCCTGTGTCCCCCCTGTGTCCCCAAGGTTTCCCCAGTGTCCCTGCGGTGTCCCCAATGTCCCCGTGTCCTCCCTGTGTCCCCCCCCGTGTCTCCACGGTGTCCTCAGTGTCCCCAACGTCCCCATGTCCCCCCATGGTGTCCCCAGTGTCCCCAACGTCCCCCCGTGTCCCCATGGTGTCCCCAATGTCCCCATGTCCCCCCATGGTGTCCCCAATGTCCCCAACGTCCCCCGTGTCCCCATATCCAGGTGCACCTGGACAGCATTGACCCCCTATGTCCCATCAAACGTCCCCTATTCCCCGTGTTCCCCCCAATGTCCCCACGTCCTCCCTGTGTCCCCGTTGTCCCCGCGGTGTCCCCAGTGTCCCCAACGTCCCCCCGTGTCCCCATGTCCAGGTGCACCTGGTCGGCATCGACATCTTCACGGGGAAGAAGTACGAGGACATCTGCCCGTCCACCCACAACATGGACGTGCCCAACATCAAGAGGAGCGACTTCCAGGTGAGTAACAATGGGGTAACGATGGGGTAACAATGGGAGTAACGATGGGGTAATGATGGGGTAACGAGGGGGTAACGATGGGGTAACGAGGACATCTGCCCGTCCACCCACAACATGGACGTGCCCAACATCAAGAGGAGCGACTTCCAGGTGAGTAACGAGGGGGTAACGATGGGGTAACAATGGGAGTAACAACGGGGAAATGAGGGGGTAACGAGGGGGAGTAACAACGGGGTAAGGATGGGGAGCAACAGCCACAACATGGACGTGCCCAACATCAAGAGGAGCGACTTCCAGGTGAGTAACGATGGGGTAACGATGGGGTAACAATGGGATAATGAGGGGGTAACAATATGAGTAACAATGGGGGTAACCATGGGGTGTAACAACCACAACATGGACGTGGCCAACATCAAGAGGAGCGACTGCCACGTGGGGTAACGAGGGGGTAACAGCGGGGTAATAATGGGGTAACATTGGGGTAATGATGGGGTAACGAGGGGGTAACAATGGGGTAACAATGGGGGTAATGGGGCAGGAACGGGGGAATGAGGGGGGCAACAGGGCAGGAACGTCGAGAGGAGCGACTGCCACGTGGGGCAATAAGGGGGGTAACAACAGGGTAACAAGGGGGTAACAACGGGGATAACAATGGGAGTAATGAGGGGGTAACAACGGGGTAACAATGGGGGTAATGGGGGGTACCAAGGGGGTAACGGGGCAACAGGGCCCAACATGGAGAGGAGCAGCTGCCGGGTGGGGCAATAAGGGGGGGCGGGGCAATAAGGGGGGCGGGGCAGGGGAGGGGCTCGGGAGGGTGGGCGGGGCTTGGGGCAGCTGGGGGCGGGGTCACCGCCGTGGGGAGGGGGCAGCTGGGGGGGCTCTGCGCTATGGGGCGGGGCTTGTGCTAAGGGCGGGGTTTACCCTAAGGGGCGGGGTGGGGCTATGGGGCGGGGCTTCACAATGGGGCGGGGTCACCTCCATGGGGAGGGGGCAGCTGGGGCGGGGCTTGGGCTATGGGCGGGGCTTACCCTAAGGGGCGGGGTCTTTGCAAAGGGGTGGGGTTTGTGCTATGGGGCAGGGTCTTTGCTATGGGGCGGGGTTTGCACTATGGGGCGGGGTTTGCTTGGGCGGGTGGGCTATGCAGCGGGTGGGCCCTTGCGTCTATGCCCCTATGGCGGCGGGGTCACCCCTATGGCGCGGGGTCACCCCTATGGCGGGCCTGGCGCGGGTCACCCCTATGGCGCGGGGTCACCCCTATGGGGCGGGGTCACCCCTATGGGGCGGGGTCACCCCTATGGGGCGGGGTCATCCCTATGGGGCGGGGTCATCCCTATGGGGCGGGGTTTTGGCTATGGGGCGGGGTTATGGGTTATGGGGGGGGTTATGGGGCGGGGTCAGGGCTATGGGGCGGGGTCTTTGCTAAGGGGCGGGGCTCACCCTATGGGGCGGGGTTTTGCCATGGGGCGGGGCCGCCTCGCTGACCCCGCCCCCTCGCTGACCCCGCCCCCTCGGCTCCGCCCCCAGCTCATCGGCATCCAGGACGGGTACCTGTCCCTGCTGCAAGACAGCGGGGAGGTGCGGGAGGACCTGAGGCTGCCGGAGGGGGAGCTGGGCCGGGAGATCGAGCAGAAGTACGACTGCGGCGAGGAGATCCTGGTACGGGGCTATGGGGCGGTGTGGGGCGGCTATGGGGCGGTGTGGGGCGGTGTGGGGCAGCTATGGGGCGGCTATGGGGCTGGGCCGCGAGATCGAGCAGAAGTACGACTGCGGCGAGGAGATCCTGGTGCGGCTATGGGGCGGCTATGGGGCGGTGTGGGGCGGTGTGGGGCGGCTATGGGGCAGCTATGGGGCGGCTATGGGGCAGCTATGGGGCTGGGCCGGGAGATCGAGCAGAAGTACGACTGCGGCGAGGAGATCCTGGTACGGCTATGGGGCGCTATGGGGCAGCTATGGGGCAGCTATGGGGTGCTATGGGGCGGTGTGGGGCAGCTATGGGGCGGCTATGGGGCGCTATGGGGCGGCTATGGGGCGCTCTGGGGCGGCTATGGGGCACTATGGGGCGCTCTGGGGCAGCTGTGGGGCACTATGGGGCAGCTATGGGGCGGCTATGGGGCGCTATGGGGCAGCTATGGGGCTGGGCGGCCCCACTGCAGCGAGCGGATCCCAGCCCATGGTGGCGCTATGGGGTGATGTGGGGCTGGGGGCTCTGGCGGTCGCTTGGGGGGCGCTGTGGGGCTCACCCCCCCCCGCCCCACAGATCACGGTGCTGTCGGCCATGACCGAGGAAGCTGCTGTCGCCATCAAGGCCATGGCCAAGTAAAGGAGACGCAGGTGAGGGGCGCCGTGGGGCGGGGGAACCCGCCGTGGGGCAGGGGGACCCGCTGTGGGGCGGGGTCCGGGGGGGCCGCTGTGGGGCTGGGGGGTCGCTGTGGGTCCGGGTGGTCACTATGGGTTGCTATGGGGGTCGCTATGGGTCCAAGGGGTCACTGTGGGTCACTATGGGGGTCGCTGTGGGTCCCGGGGTGTCGCTATGGGTCGCTATGGGGGGGGCGCTATGGGTCCAGGTGTCACTATGGGTCACATTGGGGGTTGCTATGGGTCGCTATGGGTCACATGGGGGTCGCTATGGGTCACATTGGGGGTCGCTATGGGTCGCTATGGGGGGGTGCTATGGGTCCAGGTGTCGCTATGGGTCACATTGGGGTTGCTATGGGTCACTATGGGTCACATGGGGGTCGCTATGGGTCACATTGGGGGTCGCTATGGGTCACATGGGGGTCACTATGGGTCGCTATGGGTCACATTGGGGGTCGGTATGGGTCGCTATGGGGCAGCTATGGGTCGCTATGGGTCACATGGGGGTCGCTATGGGGGTCGCTATGGGTCGCTATGGGTCGCTATGGGGCTCCCCGTTGCAGGTGGAGGCGGCGGCGGCCGCGGGGGCCCCGGAACACTACGGCCGCGGCCGGGGGGGCGGGGGGGGGCCGGGGGGCGCCGCCCCCCCCCTGCCCCACGGCTGCCCCACGGCCGCCCCCCCCCTGCCCCACGGCCGCCCCACGGCCGCCCCACGGCCGCCCCCTCCCTCCCCTCCCCCCTCGGCGCCGGGGCCGGCCCCCCCCCCCAGCCCCGCCCCCGCGCGGGGGGCGGAGCCAACCCCCCGCTCCCCTCCCTGGCCCCGCCCCCTTCCCCTCCCCCCCCCTCCCCCCCCCCCCCCCCCCCCGGACATTTGTTAATCAGCCTCAATAAAAAAACAAGAGCGAGTTTAATATGACAGGGGGCGTGGCCTGGTGCTGACGTCACGGGGGGGCGGGGCTCACTTGTGGTAGAAGCGCTGGCCCTGCCCGTGGGGCAGGAAGGGGTGACGGGCGGCGGGGGGGGCGGCGCCCGCGAAGGCGGCCTGGGGGCGGGGCCAGCGGGGGGGGGCGTCACCGCGACGGCGACGACCCCCGCGCGTCACCGTGACAACCACCACACGTCACCGTGACGACATGGGGGTCACCGCGACGACCCCCGCGCGTCACCCCAACAACCCCCGTGCGTCACCGCGACAACCCATGTGTCACCGTGACAACCCCCGCACGTCACCGCGACGACCCCCGCGCGTCACCGTGACAACCCCCGCGCGTCACCCCAACAACCCCCGCGCGTCACCGTGACAACACGGGGGTCACCGTGACGACCCCCATGCGTCACCCCAACAACCCCCATGCGTCACCCCAACAACCCCCACGTGTCACCGCGACAACCCCGTGTATCCCCATGACAACCCTGTCCCCGTGACAAGACCCTTCTGTCACCGTGACAACCCCGGTCTGTAACCACAACAGCCCCCCTGTCACCCCAATGACCCCCACGTGTCACCCTAACAGCCCCGTGCATCCCCATGACACCCCCCGTCACCGTGACAACGCCCCTCCATCACCATGACAACCCCCCGCATGACAACAACCCCGTGTCACCACCACAACCCCTGGGTGTCACCCTCCCTCCCCCAGGCGTCCCCGCAACCTCCCTGTCCCTGGTCCTGGGTGTCCCTGTGACCCGGGTGTCCCTGTTACCCCCGTCCCCGCTCCCAGGTGTCCCTGGTTCCTGGTGTCCCCCCTGCCATGACCCGGGTGTCCCCGGGTGTCCCCCTGTCCCCACTCCCAGTGTCCCCATGTCCCGGGTGTCCCCATTACCCCCCCCCGTGACCCCCCCCCCCCCCATCCCTGGTCCTGGGTGTCCCCAAATCCCGGGTGTCCCTGTTACCCCCATCCCCAGTCCCAGGTGTCCCCATTACCCCTGTGACCGGGTGTCCCCATGTCCCAATGTCCCCCCATGTCCCCCCATGTCCCCGTCCCCCCCCGTGTCCCCCCCCCGTCCCACTGTCCCCGCGGGGGGAGGGGCTGTTGTTGTCACTCACCGCGTGGGGCTGTTGGGCGGCCCCGTGGGGGGGGGGGAAACTGCCCGGGAGGCCGGACGGGCCGGGTGGGGGAAGGGGAGGGCGGACTGGGGGGGGGGGACAAAGGGGGGCGGGGTCACAAAGGGGGGGCGGGGTCACAAAGGGGGGCGGGGTCACAAAGGGGGGCAGGGTCACAAAGGGGGGCGGGGTCACAAAGGGGGCGGGGACACAAAGGGGGGCGGGGTCACTGCAGAGGCCGTGACAGCCCCTCCCCCCCCAACACGTGGGCGGGGTCACTGCACACGGGACGATTCCTCCCCCCCTCCCCCCCCGAAATGGGCGGGGTCACATGGGGGGGGTCCCACATTTTGGGGGGGGGTCCCACATTCCAGGGGGGTGTCACACATGGGGGGGTTGTCACCTGCGCGGGGTTGTCACCCACACACACACAGGGGTTGTCACCCACACGTTGGGGGTTGTCACCCACGTGGGGGTGTCATGTTAGGGTTGTCACACACACATTGGGTGTTGTCACGGGGGTGTCTCACACACACACGCGGTTGTCACCCACATATCGGGTGTTGTCACACACACACACGGGGGTTGTCACGGGGGGTGTCAGCTACACGTCGGGTGTTGTCACACACACACATCGGGTGTTGTCACGCGGTTGTCACCCACACATTGAGTGTTGTCACACACACACGGGGGTTGTCACACCCATACGTTGCGTGTTGTCACCCACACACACATTGGGGGTTGTCACGCGGTTGTCACCCACACGCTGGGTGTTGTCACCCACACGTTCGGTGTTGTCACCCCACACACACACACACACACACGGGGTTGTCGCGCTGTTGTCACGCTGTTGTCGCTCACCTTGGCCGCCCCCTGCAGCGGCAGCTGCGGCGCCGGCAGCAGAGCAGGGCTGGGGTGCAGGGCCGGGGGGTGCAGGGGCCGCAGGCTGGGCTGGGGGCGGGGCCAAGGGGGCGGGGTCAGCGGGGGGCGGGGCCACCGCGCGGCGACCCCGTGACCCCGTGACCCCAGTGTCCCCGTGACCCCAATGTCCCCACGTCCCCAGTGTCCCCCATGTCCCCAATGTCCCCCTGTGTCCCGTGTCACGCTGTTGTCACGCTGTTGGCGCGGTGTCCCCCACGTCACGGTGTTGTCGCACTGTCATCCCAGTGTCCCCGTGTTGTTGTGGCCCCCCCGGTGTTGCGGCACCCCCGTGTCTGGGTGTCCCCATGGAGTCATCGCAGTGTCACAGCCTCCCTGGTGTCGCGGTGTTGTCACAGTGTCCCCGTGGTGTCACAGTGTCCCAGTGCTGTCATGGTGTCGCAGTGTCCCCACGGTGTTTGGGTGTTGTTACAGTGTTGTTGTGCTGTCCCCGGTGTTGTCATGGTGTCCCCAGTGTCGCGGTGTCTCCATGGTATCACAGTGTTGTTACACTGTATCCCCCACAGCGTCACGGTGTTCTTGCGGTGTCACCGTGTCCCCGCGCTGTCACGTTGTTGTCCCGCTGTCCCCCACATTGTCCTGCTGTCCCCGCATTGTTCCCAGTGTGGCAACGTCCCCTCCCCGTGTCGCGGTGTCCCCGTGCTGTTGTTACGGTGTCACAGTGTTCCCAGCATCCCGGGTGTCACGGTGTTGTCACGGCATCGCGGTGTTCCCCACCCCATGTCACGGTGTTGCCGTATCCTGCGGTGTTGTTGGGCTGTTCCTGGTGTCGCAGTGTCTTCACGGTGTTCCCCACGGTGTTTCAGTGTTGTCATGGTGTCACCGTGTCCCCCCTCCGTGTCATAGTGTCGCAGTGTCCCCACAGCATTACAGTGCCCCCGGGGTGTTGTCATGGTGTTGTAGTGTTTCCCCCATGTCATGGTGTCCGCTCGGTGTCGCGGTGTCCCCCGTGTCACGGTGTTGTCGCAGTGTCCCCCATGTCGTGTTGTCGCGGTGTTGTCGCGGGGTCCCCCTTGTCGCGGTGTTGTTGCGGTGTCCCTGTGTCACGGTGTTGTCGCGGTGTCCCCCACGTCATGTTGTCACCGTGTCCCCCCACGTCACGGTGTCCCCCTTGTCGCGGTGTCACTCACGGCGTCGGAGAAGCCCGACTGTTGGTTCGCCTGTTCCAGCTGCTTCTGCAGGGGGAGGGAGCTGCCCGGGGCCAGGAACCCTGGGGGGGGCGGGGCCACGTGTTGGGGGCAGGGTCACGTGTTGGGGGCGGGGCTCCCTCAGGCCCCACCCCCTCCAAAACGGGGGCGGGGTTGCACGGGGGGGCGGGGCCTCCCCCCTCCCCCTGGCTCCGCCCCCGCCCACTCTGGAATGGGGGGGGGGGGCGATATCTGCCCCCCCCAGAGGGGCGGGGTCAGAGGAGGCTCCACCCCCCACAGTGGGCGGGGCCACCTCAGCCTGGGCTCCGCCCCCCATCGGCTCCGCCCTCCCCGGCAGCTCCCCCCTTGACTCCGCCCCCCACGGGCAGGTTCCCCTCTGGCTCCGCCCCCTGTGGGTGGCTCCCTCTGGCTCCACCCCCACTGGCTCCACCCCCTGGGGGAAGGGTCCCTCCCTTGGCCCCGCCCCTCCCGTGGGCGGTCCCTCCCCTTGGCCCCCCCCCGTGGGCGGGTCCCTCCCTCGCCCCGCCCCCATGGGGGGGTGCCCCCTTGGCCCCGCCCCCCCCCCCGTGGGCGGTCCCTCCCCTTGGTCCCGCCCCCCCCCCGTGGGCGGTCCCTCCCCTTGGCCCCGCCCCCCCCCCCGTGGGCGGTCCCTCCCCCCTGGCCCCGCCCCCCCCCCCCCGTGGGCGGTCCCTCCCCTGGCCCCGCCCCCCCCCCCCGGTGGGCGGTCCCTCCCCTGGCCCCGCCCCCTGACCTCCCTGCGCGGGGGGGAAGTGGAGGCCGTATCCGGGCGGCTGCTGCTGGGACAGGAAGGGCAGGGCCGGGAAGGCGGCGGGGCCTGGGGGGGGGGGGGGACACGTGACCCACACGTGACCCCCACGTGACCCCCAGACCCACACGTGACCCACACGTGACCCCCCCCCCAGAGCCCCCACGTGACCTCCACGTGACCCCCAGACCCACACGTGACCCCCACGTGACCCACACGTGACCCCCCCCCCAACCCCCACGGAGCGACCCCAGCCCCATAGCCCCCCCCCCCCAGCCCCACAGCGACCCCCTGACCCACAGTGCCCCATAGACAGCCCAGCCCCACGGCATCCCCAGCCCCATAGCGCCCCCCCCCAGCCCCATAGTGCCCCATAGCCCCCCCCAGCCCCATAGCCCCCCCCAGCCCCATAGCCCCCCTCCAGCCCCATAGCGCCCCATAGTCCCCCCAGCCCCATAGCTCCCACAGCCCCATAGCTCCCACAGCACCCCATAGCACCCCCCCCAGCCCCATAGCGCTCCACAGCTCCATAGTGCCCCATAGCGCCCCCCAGTGCTGCCCCCAGCGCTGCCCCATAGCACTGCCCCATAGCACCCCCCAGCCCCATAGCGCTCCCCCATAGCCCCCCCAGCCCCATAGCGCTGCCCCCCGCGCCGCCCCCCGCGCTCACCGCGCAGCTGCCCCATAGTGCCTCATAGCGCTGCCCCATAGCGCTGCCCCATAGCGCCCCATAGTGCCCCCCAGCGCTGCCCCATAGCTCCGACCCCCTGCTCACCGCGCAGCTGCCCCATAGCGCTGCCCCATAGCGCCCCATAGCGCCGCCCCATAGCGCTGCCCCCCCATAGCGCCCCCCCGCTCACCGCGCAGCTGCCCCATAGCGCTGCCCCCCCATAGCTCCGCTCCCCGCTCACTGCGCAGCTGCCCCATAGCGCCCCATAGTGCCCCCCCAGCGCTGCCCCCCAGCCCCATAGCCCCCCCCAGCCCCATAGCGCTGCCCCATAGCGCTGCCCCATAGCGCCCCCCCAGCGCTGCCCCCCAGCCCCATAGCCCCCCCCAGCCCCATAGCTCCGCCCCCCAGCCCCATAGCGCCCCATAGCGCTCACCGCGCAGCTGCCCCATAGCGCTGCCCCATAGCTCCACCCCCCAGTGCTGCCCCATAGCGCTCACCGCGCAGCTGCTGGCCGCCGCCGTAGCCCCCCGGCACGGGCTGCCCCGGGGGGAAGCTGGGCTGGCTCTGCCCCACGGCGAAGGGGCCGGGACCCCCCTGCGCCCCCTGGAAGGAGCCGGGCTCGGCCGGGGGGGCGAAGGCGGCCGGGGCCGCAAAGTGCCGGGTCTGTGCGGGGGGGCAGCCCAGGGGAGGGTTGGCCCCACGGGGAGGGGGGACGTGGGGGCAGCCCCATAGATATAGGGGGACATGTGGGGCAGCCCCAGGGATACAGGGGGATGTGTGGGGCAGCCCCACGGGGAGGGGAGACGTGGGGGGCAGCCCCATAGATATAGGGGGATGTGTGGGGCAGCCCCACGGGGTGGGGGGGACGTGGGGGGCAGCCCCACAGATATAGGGGGATGTGTGGGGCAGCCCCACGGGTAGGGGGGGATGTGTGGGGCAGCCCCATGGATATAGGAGGATGTGTGGGGCAGCCCCATGGACACACGGGGACGTGTGGGGCAGCCCAGGGGAGGGTTGGCCCCACGGGGAGGGGGGACGTGGGGGGCAGCCCCATAGATATAGGGGGATGTGTGGGGCAGCCCCATAGACACACGGGGACGTGTGGGGCAGCCCCAGGGATACCCAGGGATGTGTGGGGCAGCCCCACAGGCACCTGCACCCCAGGGGCTGCTTCCCTCCCCGCCCCAGATCCCCCCCGCCCCACATCCCCCCCTGCCCCACACCCCTCCAGCCCCACATCCCCCCCCTGCCCCACTTCCCCCTCCCGCCCCACATCCCCCTCCTGCCCCACATCCCCCCCCGCCCCACACCCCCTGCCCCACATCCCCCCCCGCCCCACATCCCCTGCCCCA